>NC_061510.1:56772046-56793287 GCF_022539505.1 Lolium rigidum | reverse complement strand
CAGCAGCATCCTTTTACATATTTGTTTTCTTTCTTGCTCAGGACCGACACGAGACTCCTCACCTGCCAACGAGTTTGGATCGTAGCTGACACATTTTTTAGATAATTTTAATTCTGCTTACATATTATTTCTACACATCAATATTCGTAAACATGGACTAGGTTTTTTGGTACATTAGTCTTCACCTACGTTGCACACATACCCTTTGACTTGTGGGATTCCATGAAAAAACGGCAAAGCCCTTTGTCGTGTGTTAGAGAGACATGTCATATCGTTTTGAAAGGAAAAAAATTACAGTATAACATTGACACTGCCATGAATTCCGCTGTACAAAATAGCCTATAGGACGGGCTGCATACAAGTAGCAGAACAGCAGCGGTTACAAAGCAGACATACACTTAACAATTGGAACAACACAATAGAGGAACACAGACGGCACAAGACACAAACAAGCTCTCCTACAAAATCCTACCAAGAGATGATCAGGCGCCGGCAGCCCGGCACGCGCGGATATATCAGGCATACATCCGGCCGCAACGAGCGAGGATCTTCAGGACGACCGTCATCACCTTCCTGGCGTGCGGCTGGCGCGTGACGTCCTGCGGCAGGCCGTGGATCCGCCGCACCAGCGCCATCGTCTCCCTAGGGAATACCTGCACCGCCGCGCGCCAAATCGATCAGACATGCATGGATGAGAGACAGTTGGAGAGATTAAGCCGGCCGGCGCACTTACGTGTATGGCGGTGTTGAGCAGCTTGTGGACGACGTAGTTGGCGTAGGCCCCCTGAACGAGCTGGGCGAGGCAGTCGTCGTCGAGGCGCAGGAAGGCGGCGAGCACGAGGGGGAGCAGCCCCGTCTTCTGGTAGCAGGCCTCCACCACGTAGCTGCCAATGGAGTGGAGGGACAGCTGCACCACGTCCGCCATGAGCCGCTCCACGAGGAGCCGGCTCGTCTCGGCGTCGCCGTGCTCCAGGATGTGTTGCATGAAGTAGTTGCTATGATCATACGTTACGCGCGCACGCGAAGAACTTCAGTTTTCAGTTTGTCTTCAGTTTTATTCAGATTAGAATATAAGTAGCTAGCCAACAACAGGTGGGTACCTGAATTTGCCCGTGGCGATTTCGAGGGCGCGGGCAAGCAGGATGTCGTTGAAGGCTTGGAGCTGGTGGCCGGTCGCCCTGGCGTAACACTCCACCAGGCACTTGGCCCCGGACGCCGTCCCGATCATGTCGTCGAACTTGTCCAGAGCGCACTGCAGCACAATCTGACAGCAACAAGACCAAGAATCAACACGCACGCACGCCTGGGTACATAGAGATTGTGATCATCATCGGCAATTCATTCAGTTAGTTTACCACGGTATCCTGGTGGCTCGTCGTGGCAAAGCAGTGTTGAAGCAATTGATCCCCTCTGTCGTGCTTCAGCAACCCTTCAGACATGAGGCGGTCCACAAGCATCGCGCTCAGGTCAGGGTATGGCGCCGCCGCCGTCATCAGCTCCCGGACGCATTTCTCCCTGCAAAACGTGCATTGCACCAATTAGCTCGTGGTCGTACCAGTAATCCTTCGGCCGGCACGCCGGAGTATGCAACTATATACAGTATTAGTGAGCGAGCAGGTCGTGGCGCGCGTTACCAGCAATCGTGCTTGGTTGATCGCAGCAGCGGGTAGCGCGTCCCGTTGGCGCCTGGCGCCAGGGCGGCCTGGACGATGGCCTCGACCTCGTCCCGCCGCCCGGCGCAGGCGCCCAGCAGCTCCACCAAAACCTTGTGCCCCTCCTTGTTGTCGATGAAGTCGTGCACGGCGCGCGTCACCCCGGCGAGCACGCTCCTTAGGATCTGCTCATAGCCCTCCCCGTCCCTGTGGAGGAGGAGGTAGATGACATGCGCGGCCGAGTCGGGGAACGTCACGAGCTGCAGCTCCATCGGGGCGCCGCTGAGCAGCGCCGCCCGGGTCTCCTCCAGCGTCCGGCACCGCCGCGCCCTCGACGGCGTCGCCTGGGCCTGCGCGGCCTGGATCGCCCGCATTCTCTGGTGGAAGCTGCTGCCGTACTCCGGCGACTGGTGGGGGACGATGGCGTAAGGCTCGTACTGGCTCGCCGCCAGCGGCGCTGCGGTTGGCTGTGATTGGTACTGGCTGGCGTAGTAAGGCTGGTGGTACTGGCTCGCCGTCAGCGGCGCGGCGGCTGGGTCTGCTTGGTACTGGCTGGCGTAGAAAGGCTGGTGGTACTGGCTCGCCGTCGGCGGCGCGGGGACCGGCTCTGCTTGGTACTGGCTGGCGTAGTAAGGCTGGTGGTACGGGCTCGCCGTCAGCGGCGCGGGGACTTGCTCTGGTTGGTACTGGCTGGCGTAGTAAGGCTGGTGGTACGGGCTCACCGTGAGCGCCGCGGCGGCTGGCCCTGGTTGGTACTGCCTGGCGCTGGCTCTCAGAGGCTGCTGCGCCGACGACGATTGGTGCTGGGTGCCGCTCTGCGCGGTGTTCTTGGTGAACGCGGCGCCACCGATCTGCGAGGCGTACGCATCGCGGTTCGACGACGAACGGGCCAGCGAGGCGTAGGGGGGCCAGAACTGGCGCGTGATCTCGAGTTCTTGCATCATCTTGCTCATCGGGCTCATCTTGAGCTGGGGCGCCTGGGCCGGCGAGGCCATCTCCGCGAACACCGCCACGTAGCTCTGGTCCGGCTGCTGCCCTCGCGACGGCGGCGGGGCCTGCGCCGCGTGCCTCTGTCGCTCCGGCGGCGAGGGCTCGCCGAGGCGCATCGCGTCCAGGAAGTAGGCGGAGAGGTGGGCGTGGGCGTCCCGGGTCGATTGGCCCGTGGCGGCGCCGCTCGGATCCATGGCGGCGCGCGATCGATCGAATAATAACAACTAATCGCGGGGTGAGGTGTTGGGCGGCGCGGCGTGTGCTCTTTATATGGACGGCGCCGTGGCGGTGGGTCCACTCGTCGGAGTCAGATCTGACTCTGAGTCGTCGGAAACAACCAGTAACGGATCCGGCCGCCGTAACAAACCAGTAACCGACACAATCGGGAGAGATCACAACTTGCCTAGAGACCCGTCCTTTCCAAACTACTTCTGCTGCTGCTTTTGGTTCCTCTTATGCACATAAGGTGTTTGATGAAATGCCCCAAGAGCATGAAACAAACATGATATGTAGTGTTGGAGCCACACTTGAGCTTCCTCATTTATTTTTTCCTCCTCGATCGCGGTTAGCAACTTGAACCTTTCATGTGTCATTGATAAAATATGCATATGTGTGTAGTTCATTGTTTGATTTCTATTGTTTGTAGTTAGTTAATTAGTTTAACAAATGCATGATGGTTAATTATATATTTTATATTATAATAATGCAGATGAATCGGCAATGGATGTACGGTAACCGACTCTCCGGCGAGTTCACTACGGGTTTGAAAGATTTCCTCGTAGTGGCTAATGCGAACAAGCAGAGGGGGTTTGTTATCTGTCCATGTGTTGCCTATAAGAATTAGAAGGGTTATTCTTCCTCAAGAGATGTTCACATGCACCTGCTTCGGCAGGGTTTCATGCCAAGCTATAATTGTTGGACCAAGCATGGAGAAAGAGAGGTTATAATGGAAGAAGATGAAGAAGGGGATGATTTCATCGATGACAACTATCTTGATCATTTTGGTGATACTTTCATGGAGGATGCTGAAGGTGGGGAAGGTGAAGGGGAAGGTGAAGAAGAGGCACGTGATGAGCCCGTTGATGATCTTGGTCGGACCATTGCTGATGCACGGAGAAGCTCGCGAAACTGAAAAGGAGAGGGAGAATTTGGATCACATGTTAGAGGATCACAAAAAGTCGCTGTACCCCGGATGCGATAATGGTCTGAAAAAGCTGGGCTGCACACTGGATTTGCTGAAATGAAAGGCACATGAAGGTCTATCTGACTCGGGATTTGAAAACTTGCTGGAAATGTTGAAGAATATGTTTCCAAAGAATAACGAGTTGCCCGCCAGTACGTACGAAGCAAAGAAGGTTGTCTGCCCTCTAGGTTTAGAGGTTACGAAGATACATGCATGCATCAACGATCGCATCCTCTACCACGGTGAATATGAGAATTTGAATGAATGTCCGGTATGCACTTGCATTGCGTTATAAGATCGGAGGCGATGACCCCGGTGACGATGTTGAGGGCCGAAACCCAGGAAGAGGGTTCCCACCAAGGTGATGTGGTATGCTCCTATAATACCACGGTTGAAACGTCTGTTCAGGAACAAAGAGCATGCCAAGTTGTTGCGATGGCACAAAGAGGACCGTAAGTCGGACGGGCAGTTGAGACACCCCGCAGATGGAACGCAATGGAGAAAGATCGACAAAGAGTTCAAAGATTTTGCAGGCTGACGCAAGGAACATAAGATTTGGTCTAAGTACGGATGGCATGAATCCTTTTGGCGAGCGAGAGGTCCAGCCATAGCACCTGGCCCGTGACTCTATGCATCTACAACCTTCCTCCTTGGTTGTGCATGAAGCGGAAGTTCATTATGATGCCAGTGCTCATCCAAGGTCCGAAGCAACCCGGCAACGACATCGATGTGTACCTAAGGCCATTAGTTGATGAACTTTTACAGTTGTGGGGCAGACCTGGTGTACGTGTGTGGGATGAGCACAAAGAAGAGGAATTTGACCTACGAGCGTTGCTTTTCGTAACCATCAATGATTGGCCTGCTCTTAGTAACCTTTCCGGACTGTCAAATAAGGGATACAATGCATGCACGCACTGCTTACATGAGACTGAAAGTGAATATTTGAGTAATTGTAAGAAGAACGTGTACCTTGGGCATCGTCGATTTCTTCCGAAAATTCATCCAGTAAGAAAGAAAGGCAAGCATTACAACGGCAAGGCAGATCACCGGCCGAAGCCTGCGGAACGATCTTGGTCTTTGAGGTATTTTATATGGTCAAGGATTTGAAAGTCATCTTTGGAAAGGGTCCGGCGGACAACCGGTTCCGCGAGGAGCCGACGGGCGCGCACCCATGTGGAAGAAGAAATCTATATTCTGGGAGCTAGAATATTGGAAAGTCCTAGATGTCCGCTCTGCAATCGACGTGATGCATGTTACGAAGAATATTTGTGTGAACCTCCTAAACTTCTTGGGCGTGTATGGGAAGACAAATGATACAAAGGAAGCACGGCAGGACCAACAACGTTTGAAAGACCCTAATGACCGGCATCCGGAATGGTTTCAAGGTCGTGCCAGCTACGCTCGACCAAAGAAGAGAAGGTCATCTTTTTTGAATGCCCGAGCGATACGAAGGTCCCGTCTGGATTCTCGTCGAATATAAAGGGAATAATAAACATGGCGAACAAAAAGTTCCAAAACTTGAAGTCTCACGACTGCCACGTGATTATGACGCAATTGCTTCCGATTGCTTTGAGGGGGCTCCTACCGGAAAATGTTCGATTAGCCATTGTGAAGCTATGTGCATTCCTCAATGCAATCTCTCAGAAGGTAATCAATCCAGAAGATCTACCACGGCTACAGAATGATGTGGTCCAATGTCTTGTCAGTTTCGAGTTGGTGTTCCCGCCATCCTTCTTCAATATTATGACGCACCTCCTGGTTCACCTAGTCGAAGAGATTTCCATCCTCGGTCCGGTATTTCTACACAATATGTTCCCCTTTGAGAGGTTCATGGGAGTATTAAAGAAATATGTTCGTAACCGTGCTAGGCCGGAAGGAAGCATTGCCAAGGGCTATGGAAATGAGGAGGTAATTGAGTTCGTGTTGACTTTGTTCCCGACCTTAAGCCGATTGGTCTTCCTCGATCGCGGCACGAGGGGAGACTAAGTGGAAAAGGCACGATCGGCAGGAAATCAACGATATGTATGGACGGCCATTCTATGACTGAAGCACACCACACAGTTCTGACCAATTCCAGCTTGGTGGCTCCGTACTTTGAGAAACACAAGAATATTTTACGCGAGGACAACCCGGGGAATCCTGGATTACGAAGGCCCACATGGAGACTTTCGGCAGTTGGTTGAGAAAACATTTAATGAATGACGATGATGTTGTAGATCAGCTGTACATGTTGGCCAAGACACCATCTTCGACTATAACGACTTTCCAAGGGTACGAGATAAATGGGAATACATTTTACACGATCGCCCAAGATAAAAAGAGCACCAACCAAAACAGTGGTGTCCGCTTTGATGCAGACAACCGAGAATGGGCAAAAGGTCACATATTATGGTTACATAGAGGAGATATGGGAACTTGACTATGGACCCTCCTTTAAGGTCCCTTTGTTCCGGTGCAAATGGTTCAAGCTAACAGGAGGTGGGGTAAAGGTGGACCAGCAATACGGAATGACAATGGTGGATTTCAACAATCTTGGTTACCTTGACGAACCATTCGTCCTAGCGAAAGATGTCGCTCAGGTTTTCTATGTGAAGGACATGAGTAGCAAACCAAGGAAACGAGAAAGATAAGAAAACGATCGAGTACATCATGCGATGATCCAAAGCGCCACATTGTTCTTTCAGGGAAAAGAAACATCGTGGGAGTGGAGGGCAAGACGGACATGTCGGAAGATTATAATATGTTTGGTGAAATTCCGCCCTTCAAAGTGAACACCGACCCAAGCATTAAGTTAAATGATGAGGATGCTCCATGGATACGGCTCAATCGTAAGCAAGCAGGGACACAATGGAAGAAATGATGTGTAATAATTTATTGTACCAAACTTTGTTGAATGGATCATGTGAATTATATTATCTCGTGATGTGTTTGGTGTCCATTTTCGAATGATTCGATTGATTCGAGATACCACCGATGATACATGAAATTTGGAGTGACTAAGTCATACTCCTGCTTAGGCGTATAATGGGAAAAGGACTAGAGGAGCCGTAATTGCATGGGATTTGGTGGATCTAGCATTGCCCAAATTGATTGGCCATGCCATAAATACCACTGATGATACATGAAATTTGGAGTGACTTAGTCATACTCCTGCCTAGGCGTATAATATGCATACTTGTAGTCTTCATAGTCGCCGCCGTTGTGCCGGTAGTCGTCGCCTTCTAAGTTGCCGCCGTTGTCGTCGCTGCCTGTCGTCGTCGCCGTCGTCGGGCGGCGCTCGTGGCTCGAGCCGAGGGTAGCGCAGGCGGGGGATATCGCCGACCGTGATGTAGTCCATGACGCTGCGCAGAGTCCGGCCGTACCACCATAGCCGACGGGCTGGCCTCGTGGAAGTTCCCGGGAGGCGGACCGTCCTCCTCATACCGGCGAGCGCCTGTCACGCCGATTGATGAAGAAGGCGTCCCAAGTATGCTCGGTTATCGGGATGCCGGCGGGGATTCATCCGCTGCTCCGGCGTGAGATCGAGGTAGTAGTGGTTCGTGATGGCCGCCGGCGCGCGGTACCTCGAGGGACGGGAGGGACCGGCACGCCTCCGGCGCTTAGGCTCCTAGCCGGCGGGGACGCGGTAGCCCGGTGGGCAAGGGTAGTTCGAGGCGCAAAGCTCCTCCACCTGCTGGTAGGTTAGAGTGGGTGCGGTGGAAGCCATGAGAGAGTGATGAGAGATTGTAGAGATGTGATAATGCTGGCCAAGCCGGGCTACATATATGTAGTGAGAAATGGCGGGAAAATGGGAGCGGGAAGAAAGGAGGCGGGAAGAAAGTGGCGGGAAGACATGGAAGAAATGGCGGGAAGAAGAGGAGGAATCCAGAGCTGGTCATCTAACCTTTAGTCCCGGCTGGTGGGTGCAACCGGGACTAAATGTGGTTTTTGTGTCATCTAACAAAACTGTCGGTGGGATATGGACGTTTGGGTAAGCTTTAGTCCCGGCTGGAGGGTGCAACCGTGACTAAAGCTATCGACAGGATAAGGACGCGTGGGTAGCGCACGACGCCATGTCGGAGGAACAAGACAAAGCAGAAGCGGTGCCGTGCCTATAAAAGGAGCATCGATACGCGGAAAGATAGAGGCGTGAAGAAATGGCGGGAAGACATAGGCGGGAAATAACTGGCGGGAAGAACTTGTGGGAAGACAGAGGCGGCCGTTAAGAACTTCTCTGACTTTTTTGATATATTATTTGTATTTTTAAGATTTTGAAATGAATTAGTTCTATTTTTCTGAATTTTTGATATATTATTTGTATTTTTAACATTTTGAATTTAATTATTTTTATTTTTCTTAATTTTTTGATATATTATTTGTATTTTTAAGATTTTGAAATGAATTAGTTCTATTTTCTGAATTTTTTGATATATTATTTGTATTTTTAACATTTTGAATTGAATTAGTTTTATTTTTCTTAATTTTTTGATATATTATTTGTATTTTTAACATTTTGAATTGAATTAGTTATATTTTTCTTAATTTTTTGATATATTATTTGTATTTTAAAGATTTTGAAATGAATTAGTTCTATTTTTTTGAATTTTTTGATATATTATTTGTATTTTTAACATTTTGAATTGAATTAGTTTTATTTTTCTTGATTTTTTGATATATTATTTGTAATTTTCACATTTAGAAATGAATTAGTTTTATTTTTCTGATTTTGTTCATATATAATTTGTATTTTTAAGATTTTGAAATGAATTAGTTTTATTTTTCTAAATTTTTTGATATATTATTTGTATTTTTCACATTTAGAAATGAATTAGTTTTATTTTTCACATTTAGAAAATGAAAGTATTTCGAAAATCACCTTTTGTCGCGGTTGGCCTCGCTAACCGCGACTAAAGGGTCCTTCGGCGCGGGAACGAAATTTCCCCTGAAAAAAATCTTTAGTCGCGGTTGGGGTCACCAACCGCGACTAAAGGTACCCCTTTAGTCGCGGTTGGTGACCCCAACCGCGACTAAAGGTCGCCCCTATAAAATCGCGCGGCCGTTCCGCACCCACCATTCTTCCCAATCTCGCGCGAACATAGACGCCGCCGCCCCGGAGCTCCTCGCCAACGACGCCGTTGCGCCGCCGTCCGTCGTCGTCCGACGCCGTCGTCAAGCGCCGCCGCCGTGTACGTCACAACCGTCGTCGCCGTTCTCCCTTCTCTGCTCGCCGTCGTCGCGCGCCCTCGTCTCGATCGCCGCCGCGCGCGCGCCGTGCATATGCCGGCGCCCGACAGCCGCCGCCGCCACACGCACCGCGCCGCTCGTCGTCTCGCGCGCCCTCGATCCCGAACGTCGCCGCTGATACGTCTCCGACGTATCGATAATTTCTTATGTTCTATGCCATATTATTGATGATACCTACATGTTTTATGCACACTTTATGTCATATTCGTGCATTTTCTGGAACTAACCTATTAACAAGATGCCGAAGTGCCGGTTCCTGTTTCTGCTGTTTTTGGTTTCGAAATCCTAGTAACGAAATATTCTCGGAATTGGACGAAACGAAGACCCGGGGGCCTATTTTGCCACGAACCTTCCGAGAAGACCGAAGAGCATACGAAGTGGGGCCACGAGGTGGCGACACCACATGGCGGCGCGGCCAAGGGGGCCCGCGCCGCCTATGGTGTGGGCCCCTCGTCAGGCCCCCGACTCTGCCCTTCCGCCTACTTAAAGCCTCCGTCGCGAAATCCCTGATGCGAAAAACCACGATACGGAAAACCTTACTGAGACGCCGCCGCCGCTGATCCCATCTCGGGGGATTCTGGAGATTTCCTCCGGCACCCTGTCGGAGAGGGGATTCATCTCCCGGAGGACTCTACACCGCCATGGTCGCCTCCGGAGTGATGAGTGAGTAGTTCACCCCTGAACTATGGGTCCATAGCAGTAGCTAGATGGTTGTCTTCTCCTCATTGTGCTTCATTGTTGGATCTTGTGAGCTGCCTAACATGATCAAGATCATCTATCCGTAATACTCTATGTTGTGTTTGTCGGGATCCGATGGATAGAGAATATCATGTCATGTTAATTATCAAGTTATTACATATGTGTTGTTTATGATCTTGCATGCTCTCCGTTACTAGTAGAGGCTCTGGCCAAGTTTTTGCTTTTAACTCCAAGAGGGAGTATTTATGCTCGATAGTGGGTTCATGCCTGCATTGACACCTGGGACAGTGACAAAAAGTTCTAAGGTTGTGTTGTGTTGTTGCCACTAGGGATAAAACATTGGCGCTATGTCCGAGGATGTAGTTGTTGATTACATTACGCACCATACTTAATGCAATTGTCTGTTGCTTTGCAACTTAATACTGGGAAGGGGTTCGGACGATAACCTCGAAGGTGGACTTTTTAGGCATAGATGCGGTTGGATGGCGGTCTATGTACTTTGTCGTAATGCCCAATTAAATCTCACTATACTTATCATGTCATGTATGTGCATTGTTATGCCCTCTCTATTTGTCAATTGCCCGACTGTAATTTGTTCACCCAACATGCTTTTATCTTATGGGAGAGACACCTCTAGTGAGCTGTGGACCCCGGTCCATTCTTTAATACTTGAAATACAAATCTGCTTGCAATACTTGTTTTATTGTTTTCTCTGCAAACAATCATCTTCCACACAATACGGTTAATCCTTTGTTACAGCAAGCCGGTGAGATTGACAACCTCACTCTGTTTCGTTGGGGCAAAGTACTTTGGTTGTGTTGTGCGGGTTCCACGTTGGCGCCGGAATCTCCGGTGTTGCGCCGCATACATCCCGCCGCCATCAACCTTCAACGTGCTTCTTGACTCCTACTGGTTCGATTAAACCTTGGTTTCTTGCGAGGGAAACTTGCCATCGTGCGCATCACACCTTCCTCTTGGGGTTCCCAACGGACGTGTCAACTACACGCATCAAGCAAATTTACGGCGCCGTTGCCGGGGAGATCAAGACACGCTGCAAGGGGAGTCTCCACTTCTCAATCTCTTTACTTTGTTTTTGTCTTGCTTTATTTTATTTACTACTTTGTTTGCTGCATTATATCAGAACACAAAAAAATTAGTTGCTAGCTTTACTTTATTTACTGTCTTGTTTGCTATATCAAAAACACAAAAAAATTAGTTTATTTGCATTTACTTTATCTAGTTTGCTTTATTTACTATTGCTAAAATGGCCAACCCTGAAAATACTAAGTTGTGTGACTTCACTAGCACAAATAATAATGATTTCTTATGCACACCTATTGCTCCACCTGCTACTACGGCGAGAATTCTTTGAAATTAAACCTGCTTTACTTATTCTTGTCATGAGAGAGCAATTTTCTGGTGTTAGTTCCGATGATGCTTGCTGCCCATCTCAATAATTTTGTTGAACTATGTGAAATGCAAAAATATAAAGATGTAGATGGTGACATTATAAAATTAAAATTGTTCCCTTTCTCATTAAGAGGAAGAGCTAAAGATTGGTTGCTATCTCTCGCCTAAGAATAGTATTGATTCATGGACTAAATGCAAGGATGCTTTTATTGGTAGATATTATCCCCTGCTAAAATTATATCTTTGAGGAGTAGCATAATGAATTTTAAACAATTGGATAATGAACATGTTGCTCAAGTTTGGGAAAGAATGAAATCTTTGGTTAAAAATTGCCCAACCCATGGATCGACTACTTGGATGATCATCCAAACCTTCTATGCGGGACTAAATTTTTCTTCGCGGAATTTATTGGATTCAGCTGCTTGGAGGTACCTTTATGTCCATCACTCTTGGTGAAGCAACAAAGCTCCTTGATAATATGATGGTTAATTACTCTGAATGGCACATGGAAAGAGCTCCACAAGGTAAGAAGGTAAATTCCGTTGAAGAATCCTCTTCCTTGAATGATAAGGTTGATGCTATTATGTCTATGCTTGCGAATGATAGGACTAATGTTGATCCTAATAATGTTCCATTAGCTTCATTGGTTGCCCAAGAAGAACATGTTGATGTAAACTTCATTAAAAATAATAATTTCAACAACAATGCTTATCGGAACAATTTTAGTAATAACTATAGGCCATATCCTTATAATAATGGTAACGGTTATGCTAATTCTTATGGGAATTCTTACAAGAATAATAGGAATACACCCCCTGGACTTGAAGCTATGCTTAAAGAATTTATTAGTACACAAACTGCCTTTAATAAATCTGTTGAGAAAAAGCTCAATAAAATTGATATTCTTGTTTCTAGAGTTGATACTCTTGCCTCTGATGTTGATCTTTTGAAATCGAAAGTTATGCCTAATAGGGATATTGAAAATAAAATTGTCACTACAGCAAATGCCATCCAAGTTAGAATTAATGAGAATATAAGATTAATGGCTGAACTGCGTGCTAGGTGGGATAGAGAAGAAAATGAAAAACTAGCTAAAGAGAAAAAAGTAGCTAAAGTTTGGACTATTACCACCACTAGCAATGCTAATGATTCACATGTTGCTGCACCTCCTACTATCAATGGTAAAATAATTGGTGTTGGCAATGCTTCTACTCCTAGTGCAAAGCGCGCAAAATTACTGAAGCCGCTAAAGCTGCTGAAACTGCTTGTGATAAAGCTGCTGAAATTTTTTCCAACCTTGGGGATGATAATCCCATTGCTTTAGATTGTAATGATTTAGATTTTGATGATTGCCACATCTCTGAAGTTATAAAGTTCTTGCAAAAACTTGCTAAGAGTCCCAACGCTAGTGCTATAAACTTGGCTTTCACAAAACATATTACAAATGCTCTCATAAAAGCTAGAGAAGAGAAACTAAAACTTGAAACTTCTATTCCTAGAAAGTTAGAGGATGGTTGGGAGCCCATCATTAAAATGAGGGTCAAATATTTTGATTGTAATGCTTTATGTGATCTTGGTGCAAGTATTTCTGTTTTGCCTAAAAAAGTCTATGATATGCTTGACTTGCCACCATTGAAAAATTGTTATCTGGATGTTAACCTCGCTGATAATGCTAAAAAGAAACCTTTGGGGAAAGTTGATAATGTTCATATTATGGTTAACAATAACCTTGTCCCCGTTGATTTTGTTGTCTTGGATATTGAATGCAATGCATCTTGCCCCATTATATTGGGAAGACCTTTTCTTCGAACCGTTGGTGCTACTATTGATATGAAGGAAGGTAATATTAAATATCAATTTCCTCTCAAGAAAGGTATGGAACACTTCCCTAGAAAGAGAATGAAGTTATCTTATGATTCTATTATTAGAACAAATTATGATGTTGATGCTTCATCTCTCGATGTTACTTGAGTTACATTTTCTGCGCCTAGCTGAAAGGCGTTAAAGAAAAGCGCTTATGGGAGACAACCCATGTTTTTACTCCAGTATTTTTGTTTTATATTTGTGTCTTGGAAGTTGTTTACTACTGTAGCAACCTCTCCTTATCTTAGTTTTGAGTTTTGTTGTGCCAAGTAAAGTCTTTGATAGTAAAGTAAGTACTAGATTTGGATTACTGCGCAGTTCCAGATTTCTTTGCTGTCACGAATCTGGGTCTACCTCCCTGTAGGAAGCTCAGAAAATTAAGCCAATTTACGTGCATGATCCTCAGATATGTACGCAACTTTCATTCAATTTGAGCATTTTCGTTTGAGAAAGTCTGGTGGCCTAATAAAATCCATCTTTACGGACTGTTCTGTTTTGACAGATTCTGTCTTTTATTTCGCATTGCCTCTTTTGCTATGTTGGATGAATTTCTTTGATCCATTAATATCCAGTAGCTTTATGCAATGTCCAGAAGTGTTAAGAATGATTGTGTCACCTCTGAACATGTGAATTTTTATTATGCACTAACCCTCTAATGAGTTGTTTCGAGTTTGGTGTGGAGGAAGTTTTCAAGGATCAAGAGAGGAGTATGATGCAATATGATCAAGGAGAGTGAAAGCTCTAAGCTTGGGGATGCCCCGGTGGTTCACCCCTGCATATATTAAGAAGACTCAAGCGTCTAAGCTTGGGGATGACCAAGGCATCCCCTTCTTCATCGACAACATTATCGAGGTTCCTCCCACGAAACTATATTTTTATTCCGTCACATCTTATGTACTTTGCTTGGAGCGTCGGTTTGTTTTTGTTTTTGTTTTGTTTGAATAAAATGGATCCTAGCATTCACTTTATGGGAGAGAGACACGCTCCGCTGTAGCATATGGACAAATATGTCCTTAGGCTCTACTCATAGTATTCACGGCGAAGTTTCTTCTTCGTTAAATTGTTATATGGTTGGAATTGGAAAATGATACATGTAGTAACTCTAAAGGGTCTTGGATAATTTGATACTTGGCAATTGTTGTGCTCATGTTTAAGCTCTTGCATCATATACTTTGCACCCATTAATGAAGAAATACTTAGAGCTTGCTAATTTGGTTTGCATATTTGGTTTCTCTAGAGTCTAGATAATATCTAGTATTGAGTTTTGAACAACAAGGAAGACGGTGTGGAGTCTTATAATGTTTACAATATGTCTTTTATGTGAGTTTTGCTGCACCGTTCATCCTTGTGTTTGTTTCAAATAACCTTGCTAGCCTAAACCTTGTATCGAGAGGGAATACTTCTCATGCATCCAAAATACTTGAGCCAACTACTATGCCATTTGTGTCCACCATACCTACCTACTACATGGTATTTATCCGCCATTCCAAAGTAAATTGCTTGAGTGCTACCTTTAAAATTCCATCATTCACCTTTGCAATATATAGCTCATGGGACAAATAGCTTAAAAACTATTGTGGTATTGAATATGTACTTATGCACTTTATCTCTTATTAAGTTGCTTGTTGTGCGATAACCATGCTTCTGGGGACGCCATCAACTATTCTTTGTTGAATATCATGTGAGTTGCTATGCATGTCCGTCTTGTATGAAGCAAGAGAGATCTACCACCTTCATGGTTGGAGCATGCATATTGTTAGAGAAGAACTTTGGGCCGCTAACTAAAGCCATGATTCATGGTGGAAGTTTCAGTTTGGACATATATCCTCAATCTCATATGAGAATAATAATTGTTGCCACATGCTTATGCATTAAAGAGGAGTCCATTATCTCGTTGTCCATGTTGTCCCGGTATGGATGTCTAAGTTGAGAATAATCAAAAGCGAGAAATCCAAAATGCGAGCTTTCTCCTTAGACCTTTGTACAGGCGGCATGGAGGTACCCCATTGTGACACTTGGTCAAAACATGTGCATTGCAAAGATCCGGTAGTCCAAGTTAATTAGGACAAGGTGCGGGCACTATTAGTATACTATGCATGAGACTTGCAACTTGTAAGATATAATGTACATAACTCATCTTTCTTTACTATTAAACAGGGATTGGTGGTGTCCGTACGTAAAAAAATCGGATGGTACGTCAAAGAAAACCAGAGTCCCTCTTCGTTAGATGGAATACAAAAACCGATCCTGCCTTAGCTTCTCCCGCTGTCGGTATAAGAATAGGAGCCGCGGTTGCTGACGATCCGCGACCACGACCGCAGCTTAGTCGGAAGATCGGGATTATTGAGATCCGAAGTATTCCAATATGGTGCAGGTGCCGATCGGGAGTAGTCGGAAGATCGGGATTATTGAGATCCGAAGTATTCCAAGATGATGCAGGTGCCGATCGGGAGTACTGGGATCGGAAGTATTCTGAAGATCGGGAGCGTGACCTTCTCCCGCTGGACGTGGACACGATCCGCTTTGCAATCAACAATGGGCAATCACCGTGTGCCTGATGCGTTTCATTGTTTCAACGAGGACGGTGTGGCATGATTGATCCACGAGAACACGTTCCACGTCTCCGGCTCTAGCTAGGGCCCGATGAACTTGACCTTGCCGATTCGCTAATCCATTGCCTGGAGGCATCTAGGGGCCAATCTCCGTCTTAGATTCGTGCTCCCAAGCAAGCGGCCATGACATCACAGTCGAGTAGCTGGAGGTCGTGGCGCGGCTACACCAGACCAACGCGACATCGAGCTCCGATACTCCCCGCTCGCCACTGCCTTGAATGCGGCGTCCCCTTCCTAGGCTTATGCATCACGCTCAACTCCTACTCGACCGTATTCCTTGCGACGATGCCCGCTCGCGATCGGTGAGCTAGCTCTACCGGAGGAAAAGGTGGTTCGATACTTACAATTGGTTGAAACTCGTGAATGACAATGGGGTGCTCTCTGACTCTGATTTCAAGGCTGGTGCGTTGATAGGGCTGTGTGAGAGGGCATATAAAAGGTAATATGGGAATATGCATTAAGCCTTCATGGGCTGATTATTTGGACTGACGAGATCCCCTATCGCTTTGAACTATGCATGTGTACTGTACAAGAATCATATTGCAACGAAAAACTATCCTTCGTCGGAGAATTTGTTTATGTATATTTATAATCGGTATATTGCACAACCTGATACTAGATCCCCATGTTATTCTTTGCCAAAGCTGTTTCAGACACTCTAGATATCTGCAGGGCATCAACTTCTTTAGTGCATTATATGTATAATTGAAACTTCTAACTGAAACCTTTATTTTTTGTAAGTATTTCTTTTTTACAAAGTGTACTTTTAAATATTAGATGGTTGCCGTTCGGTGGGCAGCTGCTGCAGCAAGCAGCTGCCGTCGCCACCAACACCGCAGCAGCGGCTGCTGCCGCCACCGATGCCGTCCCTGCCTTTCGGCGGTGTGGGAGCGACCTTGGCGCCGGGCTCTACATCATATGCATTATATTTAATATGTATCAAAAAATCTTTTGAAAGGCCGTAGCAACGCACGGGCATTCAGCTAGTAAGTATGTATCTGACTATAACTTGACAATTCTATTGACGAAGTCACATCTCTCTTATGAGTGCATCACTAATTTGGACTCAGATCTCCATTTGTCTGATCAACTAGTGTACATGCCCAGAACAATCCGTATTTGGTATCTGACAGCATGGTTTGGGTATAGAAAGACCAATGCCTGACCTAGACCGACCGGTTTCAACCATCATGCCATTTCAGTACAAAATGCTCTTCTACCAGCTGTCAGTGATGTTGCTGCAGTAGACCAAGGACCACCAGAAGTGGATACAATAGGTGGAGAGCTAACCTGGGCAATAGTTTGTCCAGTCCAAGGTACCATCCAGCGTTCATTCCAGAATCTGGTTACTCTTTCCTGTAGATTTTCCTTTATCTGGAAACATAGATTAATAATTTTCACTGTCTCGCATGACAAATTGAAGTTTAAACAATGAGAGGGCTAACAGCAAACTAACAAATGCGGGTATTAGGGTGATACAAAGTATAAACCAACACTACTACGTATTCAAGACTAAATGATAGCTAGTTTCCCTCAGTTCAACACAAACAGAGAAAAACGTAAAACTATATTGGTAAGAAAATCAATCCATATGCAACAAACAATTTTGTAATCACCAAGGTATGATTTCTTAGATATCGTTGCAATGAGCAACTGAACTAAACATCGAAGCTATAGTTCACTTCTGTTCTATCCTGCATAGTGTGATGCTGCCTTAGTTTTGCACCACGACAAGAATTATCTAACCGAGGGGGTACATCTGATATTGCTATTGCTAAAAAAACCAAAATGGTATGCTGGAAATAAATCAATCAGACATACCTTGAGCAGAAATAACGAACAAATCTCTATTTCCATAATTCTGCTCCTCCTCGTTGGAGCTCCCACCCTCTCCCCTTCACCTCCTTGTCCCCTGACATCTCCACCCGCCCAATGTACCTGAAGCCGGTGCCATCATCAGATGCCGCTGGCCCATCCTGCCCCTGCCTGCAAGCACGAGGTGTGAACCAGCCTCCGTCCCTAAACGCACACAGCAAGCAGTGTGATTCTACTGTGTACTGCTGCACAGGAACAAGAAGGGCGGTTTGTGCCTTACCGTGGCGGGAGCAGCCCTGCTAGGCCCGAATCCGAGCGAGGAGGGGGGAGGGGGTGAGGGCCCAACCCTACCACCCGGGAGCCGCGGAGGGGAGGGGCTAGGCAGGAGGCGAGGGACATCGGTGGAGCGGGAGGAGGGGAGCACGGAGGCAAGTCCGCCTCTGTAATCACGCGGAAGGGGAACGCGCAGGCGCAGCCCCGGTGGCGCGTGCCGGCAGAGACGTAGATCAAGATCGCCAGTGTCATCAGGAAAGCAGCTTGCGGTGACGCGGGGGCCCGCGGAGAAGCGGGCGGGCCGGCGGCGCGGCGAGCAACGACGGCCGGGCCGGAGCAGTTGACGACAGGTGGGGGAGGAGAGTGGTGAGGTTGACGATGGGGAAAAGATAAGGAGGTGGCTTTGAGATTCGCATTGCGTTGCGATGCGATGCCTATGGCCCTGTTCCTCGGAAGCACAGTCGGGGCCGGCGCGGAGACAGCAGGGAATTTTGGATTGAGGTTCGGTGTGCACGCTTCGCGCGTTGATTTTGGCCGCGAAATGATTGACATGCGACGCTTGTATGCGCGGTTTTCACTAGGCACAGGTGACTTCAGAGGTGAGAAAGTTTCACCGAAGACTATCCGAATTTTTACTTTTAGGAAAATCTATTCAGAAGCGTTGCACGATTGTTTCCGTGTGCGGCGGCGCGCCACGATTGTTGAAAAGGCATCGGCCCCTTATAGGAACATCGACGTCCGCATCTTATTTTTCCCTACCTTCTTTCAGCCACACAACTTTATCTCTTCCTCTCGGGCCACACACGGAGGAGCACCTGCACAAGAGAGTCGCCGGAGCGCACGGAAATTCGTCGGACCACCGCACGGAGGTTCGCCGGAACATACGAATCCTCGGAGCCCCCACTGGAGCACATGGAGGAGGCGCGTCGCCGGGACTTTGCTAACTCCGCCATCGATGAGTGCGAGGACGATGAAGGCACCCGAGTGGGAGGTTCCGCCGGCTGCAGCTTCTCCTCCTCGCCTTGGAAATTTCGTAATTAGGTGATTTAATCTGCTAGTTATTGTTGTAATAACCTGATAATCATGAATAATTAATCTGATACTTGCGACTGTTGGCTTTTTACGCACTATACTCATGTGATGACATGATAGCCGTGACCAATTAATCGGCGGCTGTAGTATTAATCTCGTGACTATTGCGGAATAATCTGGTGAGTGGTGACTAAAATTTTGTATGGGGAATTTAGGATGACACTCTAGAATAGTATTTTTGATAATCTGGTAATCATGTGTTGACAATCTGGTAATTAGCGCCGGGGTGGTGTTTTTCTCATGTTGTTTTTTACTTTGGTTAAAACCTGGTAGCCAAGTGAAAGTAATCTGGCAATTATGTATTGTTAATGAATCTGGCAAACCTGGTAGCAAGTGTATTAAGTGCTATACTGTATGAAGTGATAACTATTTCGGGCAAGTACAAGAAGTACTTGTGTTTAATGATCACTTTTATCTCTCCTATCATATTTTTTAACTTAAATGGTGGCATGGCAAAGAAAAAGGTACCTTCGATTTTTTCGCATGGATGAAATCTTTTGCATGTCAGCCACAGTCATTGCATATTTCATGTTGCTGCTAGATGCTGCCAGCTCGGCACCGCACACCAAAAAAAATATTCAAGACTCAAACCTCACATGGTGGGCCTAGAAGAATCCGCCGCACGCGACTATGCATTGTGCGGGCGCCGCTAACATAGTGTTGTCCTTTTCTTTTTTGCCCTCATTTACTTCACACTTCTACGATTTGCCCTCGTTTATTTTGTACTTTACTTTTTGCCCTCATTTACTTTGGACTTCGATTATTTGCCCCTTTTGAGTTATTCTGAATTATTATAGTTTGTTTTGAGGATAAGGGTAAAAATCCTAGTCCAAAATAACCCTATCTACTCCCGTGAACTGCTCATCTTCCCCACATCGCCGTTCCTTCTGCGTGCTCGACCACAGCGCTGCTCTATTCTGGCATCCTCCCCATCAAATCCCTCAATCTATTCCACTCATGCAGGTTGGATCCCATCCCAATAGCTATTCCCCTCTGCTTCGTGCTCGTCCATGGCGCCCAAACGCGGGGGATTCGACGGAGCCTGTCAGCAAAGGAACGCGGCTGCTGGAACCTTCCGAAGGTCAGGCCGGTATGGCGCGCGCTGCCCAGTACGGATGGAGCAACGCCGCAGGGCTGAGTAGCAGCGAGTTGCGGGCAGCACGAGCGATAGGCAGATCCCAAGCACGCGAGATCGGAACCTCGTGGACGACGTTCCGGGGAGCGAGCAAGTGTAGGTGCACGCGGAGGTGCCGGCCTGCGGCGTCGCATCCTGCCCGTGCGCCCCGACGGTGGAGATCGCCGCCTTCGAGCTCCACCCGTGCGAGCCATGGTCTATTCAGGAACAATTTCTCGTAAGGAAGAAGAAAGGGGGTAGTTTTTGACATTTCAAGTGGATCCAGTTTGTTGGAGGGAAAATGATGAAAGTTTAAAGTAAATGAGGACAAAAAGTGAAGTACAAAGTAAACAAGGGACGCGGCGTTTCTAGTATCGAGCACAGATGCTCTCTTTTTCCGGTGGGCAAGGACATTGACGGACGTTTGGAGAGTCGACCGATATAGCTTCGATCCTCGTGGTCCATGACAATGAGAAAATCATGGACCCGCAGCAAAAGTGCAGCTTAGTGGCCTCGTGGGCCTCCGGTCAATATTTTGGATGCTTGAGTCCACTCGAAAAAAGCATTTCCCTTGAGAGAACTGGCGCACCACAGAAGCGAGATTGATGTAGAGAAGCTCGATGGCGATTTGGCGATTTGGCGACCCTCGTTCTCCCCGTTGTCTTCATCCCGGCCCCGGTATGGCGTGTAACTCACACGTTCGCTGGGAACCCCAAGAGGAAGGTATGATGCGCACAGCAAAGCAAGTTTTCCTCGTAAAGAAACCAAGGTTTATCGAACCAGGAGGAGCCAAGAAGCACGTTGAAGGCTGATGGCGGCGGATGTAGTGCGGCGCAACACCGTGAGATTCCGCGCCAACGTGGAACCCGCACAACACAACCAAAGTACTTTGCCCCAACGAAACAAGCTGAGGTTGTCAATCTCACCGGCTTGCCGTAACAAAGGATTAACCGTATTGTGTGGAAGATGATTGTTTGCGTAGAAACAAGAGAACAAGTATTGCAGAGATTGTATTTCAAGAAGAGAATTGGACCGGGGTCCACAGCTCACTAGAGGTGTCTCTCCCATAAGACAAACAGCATGTTGGGTGAACAAATTACGCTTGGGCAATTGACAAATAAAGAGAGCATGACAATGCACATACATATCATGATGAGTATAGTGAGATTTAATTGGGCATTACGACAAAGTACATAGACCGCCATCCAACCGCATCTATGCCTAAAAAGTCCACCTTCAGTGTTATCATCCGAACCCTCCAAGATTAAGTTGCAAAGCAACAGTACAATTGCATTAAGTATGGTGCGTAATGTAA
>NC_061510.1:56626826-56771946 GCF_022539505.1 Lolium rigidum | reverse complement strand
ATGCCTCAACTCATAATTTCCGGATACTTAATCCCACCTTTATAGCCACCCATTTACGCAGTGGTGTTTGGTGTAATCAAAGTACCTTTCCGGTATAAGTGATTTATATGATCTCATGGTCATAAGGACTAGGTAACTATGTATCGAAAGCTTATAGCAAATAACTTAAAGACGAGATCTTATGCTACGCTTAATTGGGTGTATCCATTACATCATTCATATAATGATATAACCTTGTTATTAATAACATCCAATGTTCATGATTATGAAACTAATCATCCATTAATCAACAAGCTAGTTTAAGAGGCATACTAGGGACTTCTTTGTTGTCTACATATCACACATGTACTAATGTTTCGGTTAATACAATTATAGCATGATATATAAACATTTATCATAAACATAAAGATATAAATAATAACCACTTTATTATTGCCTCTAGGGCATATCTCCTTCACCATTATGAATCGGCCTCTGTGGCTGAAGCAATTGTGGCATGCAAGATGCTTTAAACATCTCTGAATGTGACCTGATTATCAAATCAGATAGCTCTTCGATCATTGACGTTTTCCAGGAAGGAAACATGGATAGATCGAAAGTCAGTATCATGGCAAATGAGTTTAGGATGAAGAAGCCACCTGATAGACAAGTGAAAATTTGAAAGATTAATAGAACCTGTAACCGGTTGAGAATCTGAAATCGTATCCATGCATGCATATCCATGGCTTAGTTATCACCCACACACCCGTACATGCACGGCACTACATGATGATGACCTGACCTCACAACGTACACTATCTGCTAGTACAAACTAGCTAGAACCTTTATGCTAACACTATAAATTATAGGAATTAAAGTACTACTAATAATACTTGCTCGTACGTGTTTGGATAAACACTAGTTTCTTGGGAAAAATCAAGGCTATTTTTATTTTTAGATTAACAGGGCTCTCCCCGATTTCCATTTGATACAAACCATATGAATTTGCTACAACCTCAGCAATATAGCACAACAGAGTTTACCTCCATGGTTTAGTTATTCCCAAAGACTAGAAACACAGAAAACAGTAAACTGGGAAGAGACATAGCAGGGGAAGCAAACAATTGCAGATGACTAATGGGTTATAAAATAGCATACATACGCATGGTAGTATGTGAGGGTGTAACCATACCCAGGGTATAGTATGTGTGCTGATCGATTTGATACTACATAAGTACTGCATTAATGTGTTATAAATGAGAATTCCACCTCCAATTTGACACAAGTAACGCTAGTTTATTTTTTATTTTTTAGGTAGGTCATGGTGTTGATGTCATCTTCTGTCACAATCTCTTTTCCGTTGTGGGTGTTGCTCACCAACTTCTCTTGTAGCTTCGGCATATTGTGTGGGGGTTTCTTATAAGTTCTACCATGACAAACTCTATAGGCATGAACGTTGAGTCAGTTGCCCCAAAGAATATATCCTAAATAGTGTGACACATAATTAGTAATCTCTCCGGTTAGAATTAGCTGTCCAAAAATAGATGTATCTAGACATGTTTTAGTGTGTAGATACATCTACTTTTAGGCAATTATTTTTAACCGAAGGAAGTAATTTAACCTAGTGACCAGTAAACATATATGTGTATGTTGATCAATTTGATTCTATGCAGGCAATGCATCAATGCGTTATAAATGAAGTCCACATGATACAAGTAGCACAATACATGCTTGTGTATACATGTTAATTAGCACCGGCAAAGCTATGCCCAAGCAGCCCCCCCCCCCCCCACACACACACACCCAAATAGTTTTATCTTAATTTGTGTTATAATTGTTTATGTTTGCTCAGTTTTTTTTATATTATTACAACACCACACACACCTCCTAATGGATGGTCCGTTGAGCAACAACAGCCGGCGGCAGGCCGAAATGTGATAATGTATGTGATTGCCATTCACTAGTAGAAAACATGTCAAATGTTCGGAGCTGCCCGAAGTATTTTTCCAGGATGTATTTGGAACCGGGACTAACGTAAGCATTAGTCCCGGTTCCAATGGCTCGGACGCCGCATGGGCACGGCCAACATTAGTCCCGGTCTAAACGGGACCTTTAGTCCCGATTGAAGACACCAACCGGGACTAAAGAGGTTACAACGGGTGGCGACAGGCGCGAGCCCTTTTAGTTCTGGTTTGTTTCTTCAACCGGGACTAAAGGTCCATCTTTAGTCTCGGTTGGGTACACAAACTGTGAATAAAGTTTCCTTCTAGATATATATCACGGTGCCTGCCCAAGCTTCTGTGTGAGCCACACTTAGCTTTCTTAGCTTTGAGAGGTGTAGGTTCGTTTGGTTTTTCCTTCTTATGCACAAGAGGTGCTCGATTATATGGCTGAGAGCATGATGTCACTTTAGTTACACAAAACAAACATGATATGAAGTGCGCGGGCCACAATTAAGAACTCCTCTTTTTTTCCTCCTTGATCGAGGTTATCAACTTTATCCTTTCATTTGTCATTGATAAAAATGCATGTGACAATGTACATCGGGTTTCTATATATTCATGATGTTATGTAATGGTTTTTGATAAACTTAATTATATAATGCAGATTAGTCAGCAATGGATGTATGGTGACCGACACAGTGTCGAGTTCATTACGGTCCTGAAATTTTTTATCGGTATGTCTGAGGAAAACAATCGGGATAGTTCTATGTTATACATGGGTTGTGTGTCAGAATAAGAAGGATTGATGCAACCAAAACAGTGGTGTCCATTTTGATGAACTATAGCTATAGATCGATTATGTTGCATAGAATTGATGCCGTTGGATTCGCATTGAAAAAAATGATATTATTTTTTGTCGAATACTTAGAATATTTTTTGTTTAGGTGTAAACTTTAAAATATGGTGTGTCTTATTCTTAGTCAGATATATATGACGTGACAATAAGATATGTACTAGTACAAGAGAGGTAATGTTCTAGCCTTCCTGCCATTTACACGAAGAGGACAGCCGACACACTGAGTCGTGCAAGATTAGGCTTAGACTGCTCATAGTGGGAGTAACATAGGTAGTAACATCACACATCCCAAAATATTTTAGTGACATGGCATGATAATAAATGAAGAAAGAGAGTGGAGTGGTAACTAGCTATGTTACCATAACATCACACTTCTCAAGACAAGATGAGTCTACAATCTAATAAATATAACATGCATGATACCACGTATATGTAACTACCCACTATGAAGGTAGTAACATAGGGTAGTAACATGCACCATGTTACTACTCTATGTTACTCCCGATTATGACTAGTCTTACTGTCTTCACGTACCGCGGTCGTGTTGTTGTAACGACTCAACCGCTTTAAATAAGAGGGCAGCAGCACTGTTTGCATGCTGTGAAGGGAGGACCATACTGGATAGTGGATACTGCTCGACGTGCCCTGCCTGTCGATGTAGCTTATATTTTTCTTCCATATGTAGCAGACTTTCGAGCTTAATTAAATACCATTGCAAAGTTAAACTCAACCCAGAACAAGACTACAAGAGGTTGTACACCGGTTGACAAACGAAGAAATGAAGTTTTGGCCACAATCCACATTAAAATATCGATTTTGCTAATTTTCGGTGGACTGAAAGTTAGCTAAATTTGCAGGCTTCTACTCCCTCCGTTCATAAATAAGTGGACGTGCAGGATTTTCAAGATAGATTAGCAAAAGGAGAGAAATTGTATTGGGAAGATGCAAACTAACATTTCTCTCCTCTTTAATTCTTTCACATCCAATAAGCTAAGTGCATGTAGAAAATTAAGATACTAACATGTGTTGAATACTATTGGGTTTGATTTGCGTGCGATGAAAGAGAAATATTTTTTTGCTACTTTAAAATGCATTGGAAAGATAAATGTATACTCTTTTATGGACAAAGTTTAAAGCTAAATGTTCACTTATTTAAAGACGGAGGGAGTAGATAATAAGTTTGCACCATGATTCTGATAGTATGGGGTCGCAACTGAAATTTTCTAATTGTACATGATATTGCAACCGAGAAAAAAAAAGTCTGCACCATTGTAATGCTTCTTGCAACATATGTTGTAGTTGAGAAAAATGCTCCAAACCGTTGGGGTTACTTCGTGATTGATGTTAGTCATGAGTTGTAACATGAAAAAGGAGAAGTATTGAAACTACTTTATGGCAACAAAACTTCTCCCCCCCCCCCACCCACCCGCGTCGCTCTCCTCTGGCGACAAGGGGAAACCCTAGCCGCCGCCACCTCTAAGCCCCCACTACCCCCCTCTGTTGATTCACCGCCGCTAGAGGGGGCCCGGCAAAGCCGTGCGCACCCCAGGGAAGGTGACGGCGGGGTGGCTTCTTCCTCTCCCACGCCCCCTGGCGAGAGGGACCTCGCTTGGGCGCGGGGAGTATGGTGGGCGCAGCGGCGGGCGCGGCGGCGCTGCTGGATGCGTGCAGTGCATGGAGGTCGTGGGTGGACGGCGGGGCGCGGCCGAGCCGGATCTGGGCCGTGCGGGCTGGCTCTTTGCACGGGTGACCTAGGCGTTGTGGGGCCCCTAGCTGTGGAGGTGCTGCAGGTTGCTGCAGCGGTTGGGTGCTGGTCGGGAGTCGGGGCGGAGGCTCCGGGTAGAGGCGGTGTGTTGATCGGCGAGGTGGACGACGGTGATGCATGGCACGCTGGCTAGCCTACGGCTTCCCTACCGGTGAAGGAGACCTCAGCGGGAGGGTGCTTGCTCCAAGTGAAAGCTCTGCCCGACTTGGTTGGTGCCGACGATGGCGATGCCCCAGGGCGTTGTTCCCCTTCTTGAAGGCATCGTCGTGGAGCTCCTATGTGCCTTCAAGGTTTCGTGCATTGGCCGGATCGAGCGGGCGACGGCGGCGGTCTCGTCGCTTCCCTTCTTGGATCCATCGTATTTGGAGTGCATGACCTTCAGTCGGCGATGGTGGTTTGTTTGTCGGGTTGTGTTGCCTGGTCGTCTGCGATGGAGGATGTTGAGGCGGCGGCCTCATGTAGGTGGCAGTGAGCCGGGGCGGTGGCTCCAGAAGGTGGTGCGGCAACATCTCTATGGCGAGGGTATGCGGCTTGCCACGGCTTGGGTGGCGGCACTGGCCTCGTGGGTGGCAGTGTATTCGGCTCAGTCGGACGCGTCCTTGAACGGAAGGTCGGACTTTATGTCGGGGCGGCGGTCCCGAATGTGTTGGTGCGATGCCCGTGGTCAGCGGCCGTTTGCCCTGTGCAGCTTGGCTTGCGGGTGGACGGTTTGTGCGGTGTTGCAGCTCGAGAGCGAGCGGTGGTACGTCAGGACGGTGGCCCCGGAAGGCGATGGTCTTGGTGGACGCGCAGGGCGCGACGGAGCAGTGGAATGTCGGAGTGGTGGCTGCGAATGTTCGTCATCTTTGAGGGTGCTTGACCTTAATTGAGTCGCGTGGGCGATAAGGTGACTCTCGATGGTGGGCAGGCTTGTGGGGCAACGACAATGGTGATGAGAAAGGTTTGGTTGCTGCAAGGCTGTGTTAGTTGGCTCCATTCCGGTGTGTCTGAATATCTTCAGGTTGGTCTCCTCTTGCTATGAAGTTGAAGCTACCTTTGGGTGTTGTATGATGACCTTCGAGGGGCGGTTCAGCGGGGAAGGTCCTTTTCGGCGCAGGTCTTGCTCATCTCCTCTCTGGGACTCGTCGCCAGAATCGGAGCTGCCAGCCTCTTCTTGGGGAGCCATCTATTTGGCATAGGACAACTCGAGCTTCGCGTTTGTGTAGTTTCTGTGGGTAGTCAGGGTGGCTCAGTGTGCCCTTCGCGGCGTCGTGTGAGTGGGTGTGGGCTTGGGCCGGTCTCTGTAGGTTTTCGCTCGGTTTTCTCCTAAAAACCTGACACTTTCTGCTTAATTAATAGATGATGCAAAGCTTTCAAAAAAAAGTTGTAACATGGGTTGTAACTTAAAGAAGATTCGTATTATTTGTTAGTTGCAACGTGTGTTGCAATTCAGATTCGACACCGACACCCGACTGAGAAGGATTAAGAATTGGTGGAACTTGAAAATATCAAAAGATATTGTAACAGAGGGAGCACATGAGAATTTGAATGCGAGCTCCGGAACTCGTAACCTTGCATGCATCATGCATGATTCAATATAATGACCCACACGCCCGTACATACACACGACACATACATGAACCACCTCACTCGCAACTTACAATATCTGCTAGCTGAACACGTAGTACAAACTAGCTAGAAACCTTTATGCTTACACTATGAATTGTAGGAAGAAAAAAAAAAGACTACTAGTAATACATACTCGTGCGTGTTTGGACAAACACGTACCACTACTTTCTTGGTGACAAAATCAAGGCTATATATGAAAGCATGAAGCAAACACTCGGCTAATCGAGCAGATGAGATGGGATGGATTATCAGTCGTGGAGATGGCGGTCGAGCTTGATGATGGTGGAGAGGTTCATGGGGGAGATGTAGTCGGTGGTGCCGGAGACGTACTGCTGCGCGATGAGCCTGTTGGCGCGCTCCGTGGGGTGGAAGGCGTCCCAGAACACGTACTGGTCCCTGTCGGCGCACAAGCTCGACACCATGGTGCAGATCCCGATCCCGTTGTAGGGTCCCTGCCCACAGCAAGCCACGCTGGCCGTGACGAAGCCGTGCGCGCGCGGGTCGTCGATGAAGTCGGCGTGCATCCGCCTGGTGTTCACCCCGACGTACACCGGCCCGTTCCCTCCGGCGCCGT
Source organism: Lolium rigidum (assembly GCF_022539505.1). Taxonomy (NCBI): domain Eukaryota; kingdom Viridiplantae; phylum Streptophyta; class Magnoliopsida; order Poales; family Poaceae; genus Lolium; species Lolium rigidum. Next base: position 56,765,221 of record NC_061510.1, on the reverse strand, counting down.
TGCCGACCTCGGCGTTGAGCTCGGCGAGCATGGTCTCCAGCTGCGGGTTGTAGGCCTCGGACGCGCGCTGCAGCTCCGGGTCGCAGCGGCCGTCGAGGCTGTGCAGGGCCAGCTCGGCGGGCACGCAGCCGATGGGGCCGACGCCGGTGACCAGGATGCGGCGCGCGCCCAGGCCGTGGATGCGGCGGAGCACCTGCTTGTACTCGGACAGGATGTACTTGATGTAATCGGGGAGGGAGAACTCCCGGGAGCGCACCGAGTAGGGCACCAGGTAGTAGTTGTTCACGAAGTCGTTGCCGCCCAGGGTGATGAGCGTCAGAGCGCCGGCCACGACGCGCGCCGCCTGGTCGGGGCCGATGAGCTTGGCGAGGCGGTGCTGGTACTGCTCGAAGTAGGTCAACTGCTTCGAGATCCTGATGATGTTCGCCTGCACGCATGGACAAATGAACAATCATTGATTAGTGAATACACTACATTTGGGTTGTTAATTGTTAGTGACAGCATTGACATGTCGTACGAATTGGATGCCGGTGTCGTTGAGGATCCCGATGCCGGCGGAGGCGAAGTTGGCGCCGACCAGCAGCTTGGCGCCGTGTAGCTCCGGGCTCAGGTACGGCAGCACCGGCTCAGACCCCAGGGACTCGCCTGCATGCAATACATTTCCAACCAGTTAGCTCAACTTCAGCGTTAACGATCAAGTGCATTATTCAAGAAGCAACGAAAAACTTGGCAATGGCGACGCCACTCAACTGATGAGGTCTGGCACGTTCTTGCCGTTGGAGAAGCGTCCCGTGGCGCGGTGATCGGGAGTGTCGATGCCGTACGGCCACTAGTCGGCGCGCGCCGTCGTGACCAGGTAGTTGTTGTTGCCGTTGTCCACCAGCGAGTCGCCGAACACGAAGAAGGCGCGGGCGGCGTGCGCCGCCGGCACCACCTGCATCATCAGCAGCGCGCACACCACCACGGGGAGCCAGGAGGAAGACGCCATTGTCAGACACACAGGTCTGTGGGCGTGTACTTATGTGTGTCTCTGCATGCACTGCACAGTGCACACTAGACTGAACTTGTTTAATGGATGCATTGCAACGTCGCGCTCGGACGCCATTTATAGTGGTGCCGGTGACCATCCCTCGCGGTGATCACGTCGTCGTCGCCGGAATTTACTCCATTGTGGCCCGCCTGGTGCGCGGGTTGGTACCCTGCGCCGGTTTTGAGCTTTGGTTGGGATACCATTTCAGATGTGCGTTCGATTTTTGCAGCAGCCTCACTTCGGCTGCAGTCTGTCAGTCAGTCTATCGGGTCACCGTGATTGCTCCGGTGCCCCCCCTTCAGCTCCATGTTTCTAAAAACTTGGAGCCGCTCCAGGTTTTCTTTTTAATCTGTGGAGTTGCTCTAGCTTTTGGTACAAATACGTGTAGCTGCTTCAGCTTTTGGTACAAATTCGTGGAGTTGATTCCACAGAACATAAAAATATGGATTTGTTGTTTATTTACGTCCCACTGCCACCGATAAGTGACCAAAATGTTACGCACGTTTTATCTTTCTCACCCTCATCTCTCGGGCATGTTTCCCAATGCCCAGACTCTCCCCGATTTGATTTCATCGCAGCGTGATTCACGCCCGCCGCCACCGAATCGAGGTCGCCGGCAAACGAATGAACTTACCTTCAGCCGGAGTCAAACTTGTCTGAATCATTCTTACTGCCACGCAAATTGAGTTGTAGCTTCTTGCCGCCGACGCCAGAAACTTGTTGTGACCGTCTCAACCAACTTCGTCGTGTAAATCACGTTGCGATGAAGTCAAATCAGTAGCAGTCGGATGTAAATTACGGCGCTCTGTGTTTTTTATGTTTGTGTACCAAAAGCTAGAGCAGCTTGCAGTTTAACTTTTCAAATATGTCTCCTCTTTTGAGCGCGTTTCAAGATTTCTAATTACCCGGTGTTTGGGAACGTCACGGCAGTACCGGGTGGTTCAGGGCCGCCGCTATATCCATCCTCACCGTCGTGGCCAGGCCAACTCCACCACCAGGAAATACTTCGCCACGGCCAGATGGACTTCCAGCCAAAGATTTAAGCGATCGCGTGGTGTGTCCCAGTGTGCTCTGCATTTTTATATTTCACGAATTCAACTTCACATAATTATACCAAAAGCTAGAGCAGCTCCAACTTCTCAGAACCGTGGAGCTAAGGGGGGGGACACCGGAGTACACCCCATCGGTCACATGAATGATGGGATGGGCTCTGAGCCTCTGACTGATTCAGAAAACAAAGGGAAGAATTAACTTCTAACTATTAGGGTGTGTTAGAATCTTCTCATTAAGATCATCTACAGTACTTACTGAAATTAGTACCAGCATTTGATCACTTAGAAAGTCAGGAGGATAGTTGAACGTTCAGAGCAGATTCAGCGATGTTCAAGCGTGAAGCATGTAGAACAACTTCAGTACTGCAGGGGTGAACTAAATTTGGTGTTCAAAGTAGATCTATCTTAATATCTGTACAACACATGGATCTTGGTACAAGCAGTACTCGTCATTAGTTCGAAGAGAAAGAAAAAATGAAACAGCATTTCAGGGGAAAAGAAAATGTTGAAGAGCTTATCGAGTTTGAGACAGAGTACTTGATTTTTTTTTCATAATGGGTGCTTTATTACTCGTAGAGAGTAATTACACCAGATGCATAGTTAAGATGCACCCAGTCATTGAAAGAGTCTCAAAATTCTGGAGAGCTAAAAAGGCGAATTACATATCAGACATGAGGAAATGTAAAATGCCTAAGGTGAAGACGGAGACCCAATCCGTAGATTATGCTGCCACCCATATAGGGAAAAAGTATCCCTCGCCGTGTCCTCCAACCGTGTACAGACCTCCGTAAACAAGTCGCGGTGCTCCACCTTTTGCAGCGCAGACTACGAACGGTGAGTAGCGGTACATCTGTAGATAATCTGCAAGAGAGAACAATTCTTATCATTAAAATTTTTGTCATTTCTACATAGCTATAGCGACCATATAATGACAAGCGCCACCACCCTAATAAACGTTCTAAATCTGTGATCTATTATGTGGAGCTAATTACCGAAGATGTTGGTCACACTAGTAGGGGGATACAGATCAGAAGCTATTTGGATGCATGGCCATATAGATCTGGCAAAGCGACATTGGAAGAACAAGTATTTAATCGTCTCATTGTGTTGACAAAAAAACACATCGTGTACTCCCATCCCAATTGCGTTTCACAAGATTATCTTTGGTTAGGATTACTCCTCGACGCAAATACCAATTTTTTTTAAAATTTTGAGCGGTATCTTCATCTTCCAAATCTTCTTGTTTTTATCGACTGGCATTATCAGTTTGATAATGGCACTGTACAATGAACTTACAGAGAATTTTTCATTGGATTGTAAGTTTCAACGAAATTCATCTTGCCCTTCAGACAACTGGATGGATTCCAAACGCAATAGTAAGGTGTTCCATGCAAGAAGTCTCGGACCGATTAAATCTCATCTAACCATCACAGTCGAAGGTGGGGTTGCCATTACTAATGCAATGGTATCACTTTTCCAACGAACAATGTTGTATAACGCTGGATATTATTCCGAGAGAGGCCTATTATCCTCCCAGAACCGTATCTGCGATCCATCCTTAATAATGAAAGTACCATATCTGATGAAAAATTTCTTCGTTGCTATCAGGCCAGCCCAAAAATACGAATCTCCCGGTTTCCAAAGGATCTGGGATAGCCCTTTGTCGCCGATGTACTTTCTTCTAACCATGGTCTGTCATACGCCATCTTCGGTAAGTAGCTTTAAAATCCACTTACCTAGTAAGGCTGAGTTCTTGACTTCAAGATCATGAACTCCTAGCCCACCCATATCTTTAGGTCAGCATACGACAGACCACTTGACCAGATGATTTTTTTTTCACTATTCCCTTGCCAAAAAAATCTCGATCTATAGTAATCGAGCTTGTGTAATACACCTTTTGGCAATATGAAGAAAGATATCATATACAACACCATATTGGTGAGTACTAAATTAATGAGAACCAATCTTCCTCCAAGGGATAGCATTTTACCGTTCAAACTACTAAGTCTCTTCTGAAGTCTTTTCTCGACTAGTTTCCACTCAGCCATCGTTAATCTCCGATAATGAATCGGGATACTGATTGCGCGTAGTTAACACGTCCGTTGGGAACCCCAAGAGGAAGGTATGATGCGCACAGCAGCAAGTTTTCCCTCAGTAAGAAACCAAGGTTTAATCGAACCAGTAGGAGTCAAGAAGCACGTCGAAGGTTGATGGCAGCGGGATGTAGTGCGGCGCAACACCAGGGATTCCGGCGCCAATGTGGAACCTACACAACACAATCACAGAACTTTGCCCCAACGTAACAGTGAGGTTGTCAATCTCACCGGCTTGCTGTAACAAAGGATTAGATGTATAGTGTGGATGATGATTGTTTGCGTAAAACAGTAGAACAAGTATTGCAGTAGATTGTATTCAATGTAAAAGAATGGACCGGGGTCCACAGCTCACTAGAGGTGTCTCTCCCATAAGATAAATAGCATGTTGGGTGAACAAATTACAGTTGGGCAATTGACAAATAGAGAGGGCATGACCATGCACATACATGATATAATGAGTATAGTGATATTTAATTGGGCATTACGACAAAGTACATAGACCGCTATCCAGACATGCATCTATGCCTAAAAAGTCCACCTTCAAGGTTATCATCCGAACCCCTTCCAGTATTAAGTTGCAAACAACGAGACAATTGCATTAAGTATGGTGCGTAATGTAATCAATAACTACATCCTCGGACATAGCATCAATGTTTTATCCCTAGTGGCAACAAGACATCCACAACCTTAGAACTTTCATCACATCGTCCCAGATTTAATGGAGGCATGAACCCACTATCGAGCATAAATACTCCCTCTTGGAGTTAAGAGTAAAAACTTGGCCGCAGCCTCTACTAATAACGGAGAGCATGCAAGATCATAAACAACACATAGGTAATAGATTGATAATCAACATAACATAGTATTCTCTATCCATCGGATCCCGACAAACACAACATATAGCATTACAGATAGATGATCTTGATCATGTTAGGCAGCTCACAAGATCCGACAATGAAGCACATAAGGAGAAGACGACCATCTAGCTACCGCTATGGACCCATAGTCCAGGGGTGAACTACTCACTCATCACTCCGGAGGCGACCATGGCGGTGAAGAGTCCTCCGGGAGATGATTCCCCTCTCCGGCGGGGTGCCGGAGGCGATCTCCCGAATCCCCCGAGATGGGATTGGCGACGGCGGCGTCTCCGAAAGGTTTTCCGTATCGTGGCTCTCGCGTGCGGGGGTTTCGCGACGAAGACTATATGTAGGCGGAAGGGCAGGTCAGGAGGCGTCACGGGGGCCCCACACGCTAGGGCCGCGCGGGCCCCCCCTGGGCCGCGCCGCCCTGTTGTGGCGGCGCCCCGTGGCCCCACTTCGTCTTCTCTTCGGTCTTCTAGAAGCTTCGTGGCAAAATAGGCCCCTGGGCGTTGATTTCGTCCAATTCCGAGAATATTTCCTTACTAGGATTTCTGAAACCAAAAACAGCAGAAAACAACAACTGGCTCTTCGGCATCTCGTTAATAGGTTAGTGCCGGAAAATGCATAAATATGACATAAAGTATGCATAAAACATGTAGATATCATCAATAATGTGGCATGAAACATAAGAAATTATCGATACGTCGGAGACGTATCAGCATCCCCAAGCTTAGTTCCTGCTCGTCCCGAGCAGGTAAACGATAACAAAGATAATTTCTGGATTTACATGCCATCATAACCTTGATCATACTATTGTAAGCATATGTAATGAATGCAGCGATCAAAACAATGGTAATGACATGAGTAAACAAATGAATCATAAAGCAAAGACTTTTCATGAATAGTACTTTCAAGACAAGCATCAATAAGTCTTGCATAAGAGTTAACTCATAAAGCAATAAATCAAAGTAAAGGTATTGAAGCAACACAAAGGAAGATTAAGTTTCAGCGGTTGCTTTCAACTTATAACATGTATATCTCATGGATATTGTCAATGTAAAGTAATATAACAAGTGCAATATGCAAGTATGTAGGAATCAATGCACAGCTCACACAAGTGTTTGCTTCTTGAGGTGGAGAGAAATAGGTGAACTGACTCAACATAAAAGTAAAAGGAAGGCCCTTCGCAGAGGGAAGCATTGATTGCTATATTTGTGCTAGAGCTTTGATTTTGAAAACAAGAAACAATTTTATCAACGGTAGTAATAAAGCATATGTGTTATGTAAATTATATCTTACAAGTTGCAAGCCTCATGCATAGTATACTAATAGTGCCCGCACCTTGTCCTAATTAGCTTGGATTACCGGGATTGTCATCGCAATACACATGTTTTAACCAAGTGTCACAAAGGGGTACCTCTATGCCGCCTGTACAAAGGTCTAAGGAGAAAGCTCGCATTGGATTTCTCGCTTTTTATTATTCTCAACTTAGACATCCATACCGGGACAACATAGACAACAGATAATGGACTCCTCTTTAATGCGTAAGCATGTAGCAACAATTAATGTTCTCATATGAGATTGAGGATATATGTCCAAAACTGAAACTTCCACCATGGATCATGGCTTTAGTTAGCGGCCCAATGTTCTTCTCTAACATTATGCATGCTCTAACCATTAAATGAGTGGTAAATCTCCCTTACTTCGGACAAGACGGACATGCATAGCAACTCACATGATATTCAACAAAGAGTAGTTGATGGCGTCCCCAGGAACATGGTTATCGCACAACAAACAACTTAATAAGAGATAAAGTGCATAAGTACATATTCAATACCACAATAGTTTTTAAGCTATTTGTCCCATGAGCTATATATTGCAAAGGTAAAGGATAGAAATTTTAAAGGTAGCACTCAAGCAATTTACTTTGGAATGGCGGAGAAATACCATGTAGTAGGTAGGTATGGTGGACACAAATGGCATAGTGGTTGGCTCAAGGATTTTGGATGCATGAGAAGTATTCCCTCTCGATACAAGGTTTAGGCTAGCAAGGTTATTTGAAACAAACACAAGGATGAACCGGTGCAGCAAAACTCACATAAAAGACATATTGTAAACATTATAAGACTCTACACCGTCTTCCTTGTTGTTCAAACTCAATACTAGAAATTATCTAGACTTTAGAGAGACCAATTATGCAAACCAAATTTTAGCAAGCTCTATGTATTTCCTCATTAATAGGTGCAAAGTATATGATGCAAGAGCTTAAACATGAGCACAACAATTGCCAAGTATCAAATTATTCAAGACATTTTAGAATTACTACATGTAGCATTTCCCGATTCCAACCATATAACAATTTAACGAAGAAGATTCAACCTTCGCCATGAATACTATGAGTAAAGCCTAAGGACATATTTGTCCATATGCAACAGCGGAGCGTGTCTCTCTCCCACACAATGAATGCTAGGATCCATTTTATTCAAACAAAAACAAAAACAAAAACAAACCGACGCTCCAAGCAAAGCACATAAGATGTGATGGAATAAAAATATAGTTTCGGGGGAGGAACCTGATAATGTTGTCGATGAAGAAGGGGATGCCTTGGGCATCCCCAAGCTTAGACGCTTGAGTCTTCTTAAAATATGCAGGGGTGAACCACCGGGGCATCCCCAAGCTTAGAGCTTTCACTCTCCTTGATCATATTGTATCATCTCCCTCTCTTGATCCTTGAAAACTTCCTCCACACCAAACTCAAAACAACTCATTAGAGGGTTAGTGCACAATTAAAATTTACATGTTCAGAGGTGACATAATTATTCTTAACACTTCTGGACATTGCACAAAGCTACTGAAAGTCAATGGAATAGAAAAATCCATCAAGCATAGCAAAACAGGCAATGCGAAATAAAAGGCAGAATCTGTCAAAATAGAACAGTTCGTAAAGACGAATTTTATTGAGGCACCAGACTTGCTCAGATGAAAATGCTCAAATTGAATGAAAGTTGCGTACATATCTGAGGATCACGCACGTAAATTGGCAGATTTTTCTGAGTTACCTACAGAGAATTAGTCCCAGATTAGTGACAGCAAAGAAATCTGTTTCTGCGCAGTAATCCAAATCTAGTATGAACCTTACTATCAACGACTTACTTGGCACAACAATGCACAAAACTAAGATAAGGAGAGGTTGCTACAGTAGTAAACAACTTCCAAGACTCAAATATAAAATAAAGTGCAGAAGTAAAATAATGGGTTGTCTCCCATAAGCGCTTTTCTTTAACGCCTTTCAGCTAGGCGCAGAAAGTGTGTATCAAGTAACATCAAGAGATGAAGCATCAACATAGGTGTTGGGAGTTTTCTCAACTATGCATTTTATCTTATCTATGTGAGTTTCAGAGGCTCCCTTTTCATTATTCTTAGGTTTGCTATCCTCGTCAAACAAATTTTCAGGGACAAGCCAACCATAGTTATTTTCTAGAGCGTCATTCATTCCCAGGAGCTTACAAGGTATTGTTGTCTTAATCTCCCCACCATCATTAATATTATTAGTGTACCTTACTCTCTCCATGTCCATATTTTCAAGGATACTAACAAAATTGGTATAAGAGTCAAGCATATTGTATTTAGTAAAGACCTTTCTAGCCTCTCTTGCTACTCCACCAAATTCTTTAAGAAGGGTTTCTAAAACAAAATCTTTCTTTTCCCCTTCTTCCATATCACCGAGTGTGAGAAACATGTGTTGGATTATAGGATTAAGATTAACAAATTTAGTTTCCAACATGTGAACTAAAGAAGCAACAAGCAATTTCGTAAGTAGGAGCAAGTTCTACCAAGTGTCTATCTTCAAAATCTTCAGTGGTACTAACATGAGTGAAAAAATCTTCTATATTATCTCTCCCAATTATAGACCCACGTCCTACCGGTATGTCTTTCAGAGTAAACTTAGGAGGAAACATGATGAAATAAACTAAAGGTAAATAAAGTAAATGCAAGTAACTAAATTTTTTTGTGTTTTTGATATAGAGAACAAATAAAGTAAAGCTAGCAACTAATTTTTTTGTGTTTTGATATAAGTGCAGCAAACAAAGTAGTAAATAAAATAAAGCAAGACAAAAACAAAGTAAAGAGATTGGATTGTGGAGACTCCCCTTGCAGCGTGTCTTGATCTCCCCGGCAACGGCGCCAGAAAAAGAGCTTGATTGCGCGTAGTTAACACGTCCGTTGGGAACCCCAAGAGGAAGGTATGATGCGCACGAGCAGCAAGTTTTCCCTCGCAAGAAACCAAGGTTTAATCGAACCGAGAGGAGTCAAGAAGCACGTCGAAGGTTGATGGCGGCGGGATGTAGTGCGGCGCAACACCGGGGATTCCGGCGCCAACGTGGAACCTGCACAACACAATCACGGAACTTTGCCCCAACGTAACGGTGAGGTTGTCAATCTCACCGGCTTGCTGTAACAAAGGATTAGATGTATAGTGTGGATGATGATTGTTTGCGAGAAAACGAGTAGAACAAGTATTGCGAGTAGATTGTATTCAATGTAAAAGAATGGACCGGGGTCCACAGTTCACTAGAGGTGTCTCTCCCATAAGATAAATAGCATGTTGGGTGAACAAATTACAGTTGGGCAATTGACAAATAGAGAGGGCATGACCATGCACATACATGATATAATGAGTATAGTGAGATTTAATTGGGTATTACGACAAAGTACATAGACCGCTATCCAGCATGCATCTATGCCTAAAAAGTTCACCTTCGAAGTTATCATACGAACCCCTTCCAAGTATTAAGTTGCAAACAACGGACAATTGCATTAAGTATGGTGCGTAATGTAATCAATTACTACATCCTCGGACATAGCATCAATGTTTTATCCCTAGTGGCAACAAGCACATCCACAACCTTAGAACTTTCCGTCACTCGTCCCGGATAATGGAGGCATGAACCCACTATCGTGCATAAATACTCCCTCTTGGAGTTAAGAGTAAAAACTTGGCCGAGCCTCTACTAATAACGGAGAGCATGCAAGATCATAAACAACACATAGGTAATAGATTGATAATCAACATAACATAGTATTCTCTATCCATCGGATCCCGACAAACACAACATATAGCATTACAGATGATCTTGATCATGTTAGGCAGCTCACAAGATCCGACAATGAAGCACACAAGGAGAAAACGACCATCTAGCTATTGCTATGGACCCATAGTCCAGGGGTGAACTACTCACTCATCACTCCGGAGACGACCATGGCGGTGAAGAGTCCTCCGGGAGATGATTCCCCTCTCCGGCAGGGTGCCGGAGGCGATCTCTCGAATCCCCCGAGATGGGATTGGCGGCGGCGGCTTCTCTGGAAGGTTTTCCGTATCGTGGCTCTCGGTACTGGGGGTTTCGCGACGAAGACTATATGTAGGCGGAAGGGCAGGTCAGGAGGCATCACGGGGGCCCCACACGCTAGGGCCGCGCGGGCCCCCCCTGGGCCACGCGGGCCCCCCCTGGGCCGCGCCGCCCTAGTGTGGTGGCGCCCCGTGGCCCCACTTCGTCTTCTCTTCGGTCTTCTGGAAGCTTCGTGGCAAAATAGGCCCCTGGGCGTTGATTTTGTCCAATTCCGAGAATATTTCCTTACTAGGATTTCGAAACCAAAAACAGCAGTAAAACAAGAACGGCTCTTCGGCATCTCATTAATAGGTTAGTGCCGGAAAATGCGTAAATATGACATAAAGTATGCCTAAAACATGTAGATATCATCAATAATGTGGCATGGAACATAAGAAATTATCGATACGTCGGAGACGTATCAGATACCCAGATAGTTGATAGGAAGCTTGCCTTACCGACAACCAAACAGTTCCGAATATTCGGCGAATGATTCCTGAGCGTGGCCAAAACAGAACAATTCACTTTTATGGAAGTTTATTTTGAGACCCGGTAAATGCTTAAAAGCATCCAAAATCAGCTTTAGATTTCGATCTTGATTGAGATCGTGTTCCATAAATAAAATTGTATCATCGCGCGTATTGAAGGATTGATAAACCCCCACCTACAAGATGTGGGATCACTCCTTCAATTTGACCATCAGATTTGGCTCGTTCGATCAATATAGCGAGCATATCCGCCACAATGTTGAATAAAAGTGGTGATAAAGGGTCGCTTTGACGTAAACCTTTTCGTGTCTGGAAGAATCGTCTCGTATCATCATTGACACGAATCGCAACACTTCATCCATACATAAAATTATTGATCAACGCTCTCCACTCTGGTGAAAAACCTTTCATCCTGAGTGTCTGATGGAGAAAAGACCAGTTGATTTTATCATAAGCTTTCTCAAAATCAAGTTTTAAGATTACCCCATTCATCTTTTTGGTATGCAGTTCATGAACCACCTCATGTAGAACAACAACCTCATCTAGGATATTGCGTCCTTGCATGAAAGCGGTATGCGATGGCCTTACTATATGATCAACCATTGTATTTAGTCTAATGGTGGCCACTTTCGTGAATATCTTGAAACTTACATTTAAGAGGCAAATGGGTCTATATTGTTGGATCCTTTCAGCCTCTTTAACTTTATGTAACAAGATAACCTAACCAAAATTTAGACAGAATAATTCTAGCTGTCCAGTGTGTAAAACACTGAACATTTGTAGAAGGTCATCTTTGATAGTATCCGAAAAAGTCTGATAAAATTCAGCAGGGAAACCATCTGGACCCGGGGCTTTGTTATGTTCCAATTGGAAAATAGCCTTATTAACTTCCTCCTCCAAGTAAGGAGCCGTTAAAACCGCATTCTCCTCCTGGGACACTTGGGGTATATCTGCTATTTGGGATTCATCCATAGAGAATGAACTCTCATCTGGCGGGCCAAATAGACCCTTATAGTAATTAGTAATATAGGATTTGAGTTGCTCATGGCCTTCAATCAGAACCTCATCTTGTACTAGAGATTGTATACGTTTTTTCCTGCGACGGCCATTGGCAATCCCATGAAAATATCTCGTATTTGAATCTCCTTCCAGAATAAATTGGGCTTTTGAACATTGGTACCATTTCAACTCTTCTTCCTAAAGGAGACCCGCTAATTGAGTATTAGATTGATTTTTCAAATCCAATTCGATGCTCGATCGTTAGCGGTCTCACTTCCGGAATCGCTTCAATCTCATCTATGATAGATGATGGACGAAGCTTCTCCTTTTTAAGAATACCAGTTGTATGACTCGTCCATCCAGAAAGGTGTTTGCGAACAACTCGCATCTTTTTATTCCACCTTATAACCGAATTATTGGCATACACTGGTCTTTCCCACCCATTTTTAACCATCTCGTGAAAATCTTCCCGCTGTAACCATTAAGTTCAAACCTAAATGGTTTCTTAGACAGCAGTCTTGTTAACCCGGTAGTTAAAAGTATGGGAGCATGGTCCGACAGTTTTTCAATACGTTCTAGAGTGCGGACCGACAACATCGGATATTTATCCTCCCACCCGGTGTTCATCAAAACACGGTCTAATTTTTCGTATGTTGGGTTAGGTAAACTGTTAGCCCATGTGAACTCCTGGCATCTCAACCTCTCTCAAGTCTAAGCTATCTATGACAACGTTAAACAAGAAAGGTCAGTGACCATTAAAAGGGCATTTACTTTTCTCATGGCGGAATCTCAGCAAGTTGAAATCACCCCCTATGAGAATAGGGTATGGATCATCATTTGCAAGATTCACAAGCTCGCTTTAAAATTCAGCCTTAAAGTTATCCTGGGCCGCACCATAAACGGAGACCAGAATGAAATTATCAGCTCTATTCCAAATAGTGAGTTTGATATGATACTCACCATCAGAATTAGCCAAAACTTTCATAGAATATGTCCGGACTCCAATGTGCAAGCCACCAGACCTACCTCTGGGTGGACGAGAAAACCATTCAAAGTCTATTCTACCGGATAACCGGTTTAAAAAACTTTGAGAGTAATCACGCTTACCCGTCTCATAAATAGCAATAAAATCTAAATTATATTCCTTATAACAATCGGCAATATGAGAATGCTTAGCCAAGTCACGAAGACCTCTGCTATTCCTGAACATACCTTTCATTTGGAAACTAACTTAGATTTTGTGGCTAGACCTTACTTATGCTTCTTCTTCTTTTCCGCAGAAGACTTAGAAGACCGTCGAGAGGCTTTTAGGTTATAGAATGACGCGAACCCTGATTGCTCCAAGTCCACCTCCGAAATACCACCTACTACAGTAGAAAGAACACGACCATACGAGATGACATCATCTTCCTCCTCCTGTAGAGAAGATAGTTCAGTCCCCCACCAAATCCTTCAGAATTACCGTGATATGATCATATTCCAAATGCCTCAAGACGTTTGCTGAAACCGAAATCTCCTCCGAAGTGCGACCCAAAGAAACACCTACACTACCTAATGTAGAAGAAATTTTGGAATATGAAAAACTAGTAAAAGACGTGGATGAACTTTTCGTACCTGACGCATCCAGGTTCTTCGCCGCCTTACGAGGCAATCTAGAGTTCTTTCTTCACAGTGAAGGCAACTGGTTATTCAAGATGGCAGTTGGATTCATCATCTACGCATTGATGTCTTTATTTAGACGAGTTGTATTTGTATGAGCAGTTTTCATCGATAGCTACCGACTTGACACTACAGGAAAACGTCAAGGTGCCGATAGCCAAAGCCTGTGCCAACATTTTTTATAGGAGCCGTCGGCACAGGTCCCGAACAGGGTAGGCTGCAAAGAAGGTTGTCGGCACAAGAAAGTTTGTGTCGATGGCCACCGTCGGCAGAAAAAAAGGCCATCGGTGCAGGCTCGGCTTGGCCTCGGTACAGGATCTCCGCCGTGATGGTGAGAGGTGACGCCATGTTTTTTTCCCTTGCCAACGGCCAAGCCTTCGGCACAAGCCCTGCCTTTTTTCCCTCCACGCCCCCCACTCCATAGAAAATCCAAGTAATTTTTGCGCTTTGAAATAGAACTTGTCACACATACTGAAGTTTTACTTGAGTTGACGAAATTGAAGTAGATCATGAGATCAAGCACTATAAACTTGAATGTGACCTTGCTAAAACCCTGTTTTGTTAGAGTTGATTTGTTCTGAAGGGTTAGATCAAATGAAACTAAAACCAACACAACAACACCTTAAGCAATGGTCAATTATTTGATCTTCTAAAAGATCATAATATGGTATTCTTTACCACAACCCATTGATATATGTTCAAGAATAGACCAAAGAACCAGCTATAATTGAAAAAACTATTCTTTACTTATATTTTCCGTCTTTAAATAAATGAATGTTTCTACCATGATTCTCATGGTATAGGTTCAAACCTAGTTCTTAACTCATGACACAGACACCAACAAAAGCATTGTCTATTCTACTTGTTCTTATTTCCAACTCATATACACCAAACCCTAGCTAAGGGAGAATTATATCCATCTATTTAGATGCTATTACATCGCAACCCTTATACTTAGAACTCTATGATATAATCCAATTCATTAAGAAGTGGTGAGATAGCACAAGAACCATAACCTGGACATTATAAAGTAAATAAGAAACTAATCTAAGCTCACCTAGCTAAATGGAACCTAAGCCTATATGCTAAGGAGATCTTGTGAGCACATCATAAACCCTAGAGTAATCCCATCCTATGTAAGAGAGCCGAAGCTAAAGTGTTATACTCAAGCCATTTGAGCAAACACTTGATCTTGAGAGTCAAATCTTCCTAGTTGTACATTTGGTAAACCTAAATCCTAATCATCACCACTGGGTGTTGAGTATAAAACCTTAAGATTAGTATTAAGTTTAAACCCTATGGGACAAGAATCCATCAATAACAAATTGAAATTATAAAGGAGTGTTCATTATATCAAATAAAGATTCCTAATACCAAATCCCTAAAAAACTAGAAATGAAGATAATATGAGAATGTGAAAAGGAAACGACTAATGAGCAATAAGTGATCATGGATAATCCATGATTATGCTTTGGGGTATATGAGAATAAGATAAAACCTAGTTTGATAAGAAGATATCATCCATCACATAAAATCATATGAACATTACTAGTAAGCAACCCTATACCTATATCTCAAACCTAAATTGTGTAATCACAAGTAAAATGCTAAGATCATACCTAAACTAAAGTATGAGTGAAGGGATTAGTTAGTCAACCCTAACATGAATCAAGATATCAACTCAACCTACCTTTCAAACCATGCCTATGTAGGTGCACCCAACTATTGTTTCCCAATAAACAAAAATCTCATAAGAGGAATACAATCTACCTTAATCATTTCAAGCCAAGGTTTTAGAAAATGATATTAGTACTTTAGAATAGCCCTAAACCAGTTTCCAAACCCTTAGAAATGATTACGCCCATAACATCATGCCATGAGAACACATTCTAAAATAAGAAACTAAGTACAAAGATCACATCTTATTGATCATTCCTTGCTCAAGAAAACAAAATAAACATCTTACCTATTATTAGGTAAAAATCATAAGTATTAGAAAAATATCTGAATTCCAAAAGATGAGGATGAAAATAATCCTTACCACAGACTTATTAGAAATATTACAATGCAAACATATACATACTAATAAAATATTTCAACTATAAAATACTATTGAGAATAACATCTCTGGTAAATTGTAGTAGAAATCAAATAGGCCAAACACCTACAAAATAGAATTGAATTCAAAACACAAATAAGATTTAATTCAATCTCAAAGAGGCAATTGCTAGGTTTATTACAAAAAAAAAACATCACAAGTGTCTTCCAATAATCAGTTAGTTTCGGAAATCCAATTTTGATCTAGGTTGTGCATATGCTCTTGCTATCGGGAAGACATTTTAAAGTGTCAAGAAAATTCTGAACAAAAATTTCACGTGCACATGTCAAATTTCTATATGCGAACACCAAGTTCCAAAGAAAATTGACCTTTTTTTGTGTCCGGTCTAAAAAAGATAAGAAAATGTCCTCATGTAGAGCTTTTTAGCACCAAAATTTGTCTTTTTTAAATATGACACAAAAAAATATTTTTTCTGAAACAACTTTGCGAGCATATAAAACATTAAGATGTATGTGGGACATTTTTTGTCGAGTTTTTTCAACATTTTAAAATGTGTTTACGGGTCATTAAAAATCAGGAGCATATGCTCCTGGGAGAAAAAAATGCCGCTTCCAGTTAGTTTATCCTTTTACCCTTGCACTTGATATTATTCATTAGAAACATCCTAGAGACGGACAAACTCAGACAGAAAATAGTATGTGGTGGAGGAAGATCATATTGATATTAACTTGAATATTTCACTTGTTGCATATGTTGATGATCCTTTTTGGCCTAAATATTTAATCTGAGATATTAGGATTCTCTTGATCCTAAAAAGATTGATATTTAGCAGAAAATGGTTAAGAAAAAACTTATCAACTGATCGAGAAACGTTACAAGGATAGATGTTCTAGAAGGTTTTCTGCACTATTGTTAAAATATTTCAAATTTTGTATTGAGATAGGGCACCATTTTGGAGTTTCATACAGGGGCCTGGATTTTGCCGGCCTGGCCCTACTATGAAAACAAAACAACCCCTCTGCTCCATTCACACATTGTATGTAATTTCATATAATTTCCATCTCCAAAGAGGTTGTGTAATGTAATTCTTAAAATAACATACTCCCTCCTTTTGTTAGTTAGCATGTGTTCTATGTTTTAGTTAAAGACAAATTTTGTAAAATTTAACCAAAATAACTAAGAAAAATATCAACATCTCTGCTACAAAATCAATATTATTAGAAGTTTCATAAAATATATTTTAATATTATATGCATTTGGTATAATATTTGTTGACATTTTTTTCTATAATACCGGTCAAACTTTACGATGTTTAAATCCGACTAAACCTATAACACATGATAAATGAAAACAGAGGGAATATAAATAAATGTGCCGCTAATTAAGCAAATTGACATCAAAGTACATGACTCCTCCTAACTAACACTAACACTGACTGGGTGCAAATGAGCAATGATTAATGCCGTTGTTGGCGCCAGAAAGTTTAAATTAATGCAGTCACCCAATAAAGGTTATCTCTCGTCAGCTCCCATGCGCATATCGAATGCATGATCCTAGCCAGTAGCTAGGGAGCGATCTCGTACATGAGAGTGACTCCCTATCAACCTCATCATCATCTGCTCCATCCTATCGCGGCAACGTTGTATACATCAAAAGCA
Organism: Lolium rigidum; assembly: GCF_022539505.1. Taxonomy (NCBI): domain Eukaryota; kingdom Viridiplantae; phylum Streptophyta; class Magnoliopsida; order Poales; family Poaceae; genus Lolium; species Lolium rigidum. Next base: position 56,747,933 of record NC_061510.1, on the reverse strand, counting down.
GATAAATTGATTGGTTTGATGAACCGAATATTATACCCCATTCAAGAGCAAAAAACATCTTAGAACAACGCATGCTTTTCAGTCTACTGCCCCATGCATGCATGCGCACGTAGCGATAGCTCACTACAGGAATGGGCCTATACGCCGACGGCCAAACCCTACGCCGAGGGCATTTTATCGGGGCCGTCGGCGTACGGCCTCGCCAGGGCAGCGCCGGAAGCCGACCGTCGGCGTCTAGGTACCGTCGGCGTATAGGCTCCTACGCCGAGGGCCGCCGTCGGCGTCTACCTGGCCCTCGGCGTAGAGGTCTCCATCACCTCCCTCGCACCCGCACCGTCACCGCCCTCTCACGGCGTCAGACAGACGCCGAGGGCTACCCTCGGCATAGGGCACGGCCACCCTATGCCGACGGCCACCCTCGGCATATAGATTTTTTTTTTCTTTTTTCTCTCTCTCATATTACTTTATATTATGTTTCTATTATTTATTTACTAGTATGCATTATGTAAAAAATGGTTCTATTTTTTAAGAATTCCCTAACCCTAACTCTAACCCTAACTCTAACCCTAACCCTAACTCTAGCCCTAACCCTAACCCTAACCCTAGGGTTTCCACATACATTGCTAACGCTAACTCTAACCCTAACTCTAACTCTAACCCTAACCCTAACCCTAGGGTTTCCACATACATTGCTAACCCTAACTATAACCCTAACCCTTACCCTAGGGGTAGATCTGCGGGGTCCCGCCCTAGGATCTGTATGTGGAAACTCCCGCCACGGCTCAAACGGAGCCTATTTTATGGTAAAGTATGCCCAACCTATGGTTTACATGTACATATGTCCTAAACAAAGAAAACAAGTAAAAAAGTCCATTGGTAAACCCTCGCACGGAGAAAGCTATAGGGCTAGATCTGCGGGGTCCCCGCCCTAGGGTTTTCCAAGATACAGACCATCAGAGCGTCGGAATCGCTGGAAAACTTGCATATGCCCATAACATATGTGTACAATTGTGATGTAAGGTTTGGCTAACCTTGCATGTACCCGGCGTTGACGATTTCCGCATGCATGGGCTAGCACTTGGTAAAATCCAGGATCTGTATGTGGAATGGCCCCAAAACTTGTGTATGTCCACATGGCATGGCATGCACAAAAGTGATACATTTAAGAACTTAGCACCCACACACGAACCGAAACACTTAAAGAACTACACCCACACACAGGAACCAAAACACTTAAAGAACTACACCCACACAGGGACCAAAGCACTTAAAGAACTAGACCCACACACAAACCAAAACATTTAAAGAACTACACCCACACACGAACAAAGCACTTAACGCTAGACACACGGACTCGACACACACACATATTAATCAGAGAAGTCAAAATCTTCGTCCTCGCTGGGGGTGTCCTCTGAAGCGGTGGTTGTGAAGATCCACGACCACCGTTCATCATCCTCCCCCATGTCGAGCATCGGATCTAGGGAATGGCCCCAAAACTTGTGTGTGTCCACATGGAATGCACAAAAGTGATTTGAGATGGTTTTATATCCAAGGCTACCCCCCGGTGTGTCCGGCTTCTCGGACAGGGGGTTACTACACTTAGGCAGATCTCGCATGTATGGGGGGAACTCCCTCGGAGTTGAACCGGAGAGAAACTTGAGATCATATGTGATGATCCTTGTTTCCACATGTACCTATGACCTAACCAAGCTCAAATGGAGCCATATGCCCACCGGGGGACCCCCGATGGGATGCAGTCAAAGGGGTAGACCGCGCGGTCAACGTAACTAGGGTTTCATCGGAAATCGAGCATCGGATCTAGGGAATGGCCCCAAAACTTGTGTGTGTCCACATGGAATGCACAAAAGTGTTTTGAGATGGTTCTATATCCAAGGCTACCCCCTGGTGTGTCCGGCTTCTCGGACAGGGGGTTCCTACACTTAGGCGGATTCTGCATGTATAGGGGGGAACTCCCTCGGAGTTGAACCGGAGAGAAACTTGAGATCATATGGGATGATCCTTGTTTCCACATGTACCTATGACCTAACCAAGCTCAAATGGAGGCATATGCCCACCGGGGGACCCCCGATGGGATGCAGTCAAAGGGGTAGACCGCGCGGTCAACAGAACTAGGGTTTCGTCGGAAATCGAGCATCGGATGTAGGGAATTGCCCCAAAACTTGTGTGTGTCCACATGGAATGCACAAAAGTGATTTGAGATGGTTTTATATCCAAGGCTACCCCCCCCCAGGTGTGTCCGGCTTCTCGGACAGGGGGTTACTACACTTAGGCAGATTCTGTATGTGGATACATTTAAGAACTTAGCACCCACACACGAACCGAAACACTTAAAGAACTACACCCACACACAGGAACCAAAACACTTAAAGAACTACACCCACACAGGGACCAAAGCACTTAAAGAACTAGACCCACACACAAACCAAAACATTTAAAGAACTACACCCACACACGAACAAAGCACTTAACGCTAGACACACGGACTCGACACACACACATATTAATCGGAGAAGTCAAAATCTTCGTCCTCGCCGGGGGTGTCCTTCGAAGCGGTGGTTGTGAAGATCCACGACCACCGTTCATCATCCTCCCCCATGTCGAGCATCGGATCTAGGGAATGGCCCCAAAACTTGTGTGTGTCCACATGGAATGCACAAAAGTGATTTGAGATGGTTTTATATCCAAGGCTACCCCCCTGGTGTGTCCGGCTTCTCGGACAGGGGGTTACTACACTTAGGCGGATTCTCGCATGTATAGGGGGAACTCCCTCGGAGTTGAACCGGAGAGAAACTTGAGATCATATGTGATGATCCTTGTTTCCACATGTACCTATGACCTAACCAAGCTCAAATGGAGCCATATGCCCACCGGGGGACCCCCGATGGGATGCAGTCAAAGGGGTAGACCGCGCGGTCAACAGAACTAGGGTTTCATCGGAAATCGAGCATCGGATCTAGGGAATGGCCCCAAAACTTGTGTGTGTCCACATGGAATGCACAAAAGTGTTTTGAGATGGTTCTATATCCAAGGCTACCCCCCCAGGTGTGTCCGGCTTCTCGGACAGGGGGTTCCTACACTTAGGCAGATTCTGCATGTATAGGGGGAACTCCTCGGAGTTGAACCGGAGAGAAACTTGAGATCATATGGGATGATCCTTGTTTCCACATGTACCTATGACCTAACCAAGCTCAAATGGAGGCATATGCCCACCGGGGACCCCCGATGGGATGCGATCAAAGGGGTAGACCGCGCGGTCAACGTGAACTAGGGTTTCGTCGGAAATCGAGCATCGGATGTAGGGAATTGCCCCAAAACTTGTGTGTGTCCACATGGAATGCACAAAAGTGATTTGAGATGGTTTTATATCCAAGGCTACCCCCCTGTGTGTGTCCGGCTTCTGGACAGGGGGTTACTACACTTAGGCGGATTCCGCATGTATAGGGGGAACTCCTCGGAGTTGAACCGGAGAGAAACTTGAGATCATATGTGATGATCCTTGTTTCCAAATGTACCTATGACCTAACCAAGCTCAAATGGAGCCATATGCCCACGGGGGACCCCCGATGGGATGCAGTCAAAGGGGTAGACCGCGCGGTCAACAGAACTAGGGTTTCGTCGGAAATCGAGCATCGGATCTAGGGAATGGTCCCAAAACTTGTGTGTGTCCACATGGAATGCACAAAAGTGATTTGAGATGGTTCTATATCCAAGGCTACCCCCCGGTGTGTCCGTCTTCTCGGACAGGGGGTTCCTACACTTAGGCGGATTCCGTATGTATAGGGGGAACTCCTCGGAGTTGAACCGGAGAGAAACTTGAGATCATATGGGATGATCCTTGTTTTACCATGTACCTATGACCTAACCAAGCTCAAATGGAGGCATATGCCCACCGGGGACCCCGATGGGATGCAGTCAAAGGGGTAGACCGCGCGGTCAACAGAACAAGGGTTTCATCGGAAATCGAGCATCGGATCAAGGGAATGGCCCCAAAACTTGTGTGTGTCCACATGGAATGCACAAAAGTGATTTGAGATGGTTCTATATCCAAGGCTACCCCCAGTGTGTGTCCGGCTTCTCGGACAGGGGGTTCCTACACTTAGGCGGATTCTCGCGTGTATAGGGGGAACTCCCTCGAGTTGAACCGGAGAGAAACTTGGGATCATATGTGATGATCCTAAATGTTTCCACATGTACCTATGACCTAACCAAGCTCAAATGGAGGCATATGCCCACCGGGGACCCCGATGGGATGCGATCAAAGGGGTAGACCGCGCGGTCAACAGAACTTGGGTTTCATCGGAAATCGAGCATCAGATCAAGGGAATGGGCCCAAAACTTGTGTGTGTCCGCATTGAATGCACAAAAGTGATTTGAGATGGTTTTATATCCAAGGCTACCCCCCAGGTGTGTCCGGCTTCTCGGACAGGGGGTTCCTACACTTAGGCAGATTCTGCATGTATAGGGGGGAACTCCCTCGGAGTTGAACCGGAGAGAAACTTGGGATCATATGTGATGATCCTTGTTTCCAAATTTACCTATGACCTAACCAAGCTCAAATGGAGGCATATGCCCACCGGGGGACCCCCATGGGATGCGATCAAAGGGGTAGACTGCGCGGTCAACAGAACTAGGGTTTCGTCGGAAATCGAGCATCAGATCAAGGGAATGGCCCCAAAACTTGTGTGTGTCCACATGGAATGCACAAAAGTGATTTGAGATGGTTTTATATCCAAGGCTACCCCCCCTAGGTGTGTCCGGCTTCTCGGACAGGGGGTTCCTACACTTAGGCGGATCTCGCATGTATAGGGGAACTCCTCGGAGTTGAACCGGAGAGAAACTTGGGATCATATGTGATGATCCTTGTTTCCACATGTACCTATGACCTAACCAAGCTCAAATGGAGGCATATGCCCACCGGGGACCCCCGATGGGATGCGATCAAAGGGGTAGACCGCGCGGTCAACGGAACTAGGGTTTCATCGAAATCGAGCATCGGATCTAGGGAATGGCCCCAAAACTTGTGTGTGTCCACATGGAATGCACAAAAGTGATTTGAGATGGTTCTATATCCAAGGCTACCCCCCCAGGTGTGTCCGGCTTCTCGGACAGGGGTTTCCTACACTTAGGCAGATTCTGCATGTATAGGGGGAACTCCCTCGGAGTTGAACCGGAGAGAAACTTGAGATCATATGGGATGATCCTTGTTTTACCATGTACCTATGACCTAACCAAGCTCAAATGGAGGCATATGCCCACCGGGGACCCCGATGGGATGCGATCAAAGGGGTAGACCGCGCGGTCAACAGAACTAGGGTTTCATCGGAAATCGAGTATCAGATCAAGGGAATGGCCCCAAAACTTGTGTGTGTCCACATGGAATGCACAAAAGTGATTTGAGATGGTTCTATATCCAAGGCTACCCCCCAGGTGTGTCCGGCTTCTCGGACAGGGGGTTCCTACACTTAGGCGGATTCTGCATGTATAGGGGGGAACTCCCTCGGAGTTGAACCGGAGAGAAACTTGAGATCATATGGGATGATCCTTGTTTTACCATGTACCTATGACCTAACCAAGCTCAAATGGAGGCATATGCCCACCGGGGACCCCGATGGGATGCGAGTCAAAGGGGTAGACCGCGCGGTCAACGTAACTAGGGTTTCATCGGAAATCGAGTATCGGATCAAGGGAATGGCCCCAAAACTTGTGTGTGTCCACATGGAATGCACAAAAGTGATTTGAGATGGTTCTATATCCAAGGCTACCCCCCGGGTGTGTCCGGCTTCTCGGACAGGGGGTTCCTACACTTAGGCGGATTCCCGCATGTATAGGGGGAACTCCTCGGAGTTGAACCGGAGAGAAACTTGAGATCATATGGGATGATCCTTGTTTCCACATGTACCTATGACCTAACCAAGCTCAAATGGAGGCATATGCCCACCGGGGACCCCCGATGGGATGCGATCAAAGGGGTAGACCGCGCGGTCAACGTAACAAGGGTTTCATCGGAAATCGAGCATCGGATCAAGGGAATGGCCCCAAAACTTGTGTGTGTCCACATGGAATGCACAAAAGTGATTTTAGATGGTTCTATATCAAAGGCTACCCCCCGGTGTGTCCGGCTTCTCGGACGGGGGTTCCTACACTTAGGCGGATTCCGCATGTATAGGGGGAACTCCTCGGAGTTGAACCGGAGAGAAACTTGGGATCATATGTGATGATCCTTGTTTCCACATGTACCTATGACCTACCAAGCTCAAATGGAGGCATATGCCCACCGGGGACCCCGATGGGATGCAATCAAAGGGGTAGACCGCGCGGTCAACAGAACTAGGGTTTCGTCGGAAATCGAGCATCGGATCTAGGGAATGGCCCCAAAACTTGTGTGTGTCCACATGGAATGCACAAAAGTGATTTGAGATGGTTTTATATCCAAGGCTACCCTCCAGGTGTGTCCGGCTTCTCGGACAGGGGGTTCCTACACTTAGGCAGATTCTGCATGTATAGGGGGGAACTCCCTCGGAGTTGAACCGGAGAGAAACTTGGGATCATATGTGATGATCCTTGTTTCCACATGTACCTATGACCTAACCAAGCTCAAATGGAGGCATATGCCCACCGGGGACCCCCGATGGGATGCAGTCAAAGGGGTAGACCGCGCGGTCAACAGAACTAGGGTTTCATCGGAAATCGAGCATCGGATCTATGGAATGGCCCCAAAACTTGTGTGTGTCCACATGGAATGCACAAAAGTGATTTGATATGGTTTTATATCCAAGGCTACCCCCCAGGTGTGTCCGGCTTCTCGGACAGGGGGTTCCTACACTTAGGCAGATTCTGCATGTATAGTGGGGAACTCCCTCGGAGTTGAACCGGAGAGAAACTTGAGATCATATGTGATGATCCTTGTTTCCACATGTACCTATGACCTAACCAAGCTCAAATGGAGGCATATGCCCACCGGGGGACCCCGATGGGATGCAGTCAAAGGGGTAGACCGCGCGGTCAACAGAACTAGGGTTTCGTCAGAAATCGAGCATCGGATCTAGGGAATGGCCCCAAAACTTGTGTGTGTCCACATGGAATGCACAAAAGTGATTTGAGATGGTTCTATATCCAAGGCTACCCCCGGGTGTGTCCGGCTTCTCGGACGGGGGTTCCTACACTTAGGCGAGATTATGCATGTATAGGGGGAACTCCCTCGGAGGTGAACTGGAGAGAAACTTGAGATCATATGTGATGATCCTTGTTTCCAAATGTACCTATGACCTAACCAAGCTCAAATGGAGGCATATGCCCACCGGGGGACCCCCGATGGGATGCAGTCAAAGGGGTAGACCGCGCGGTCAACAGAACTAGGGTTTCGTCGGAAATCGAGCATCAGATGTAGAGAATGGCCCCAAAACTTGTGTGTGTCCACATGGAATGCACAAAAATGATTTGAGATGGTTTTATATTCAAGGCTACCCCCCAGGTGTGTCCGGCTTCTCGGACGGGGGTTACTACACTTAGGCGGATTCCGCATGTATAGGGGGAACTCCTCGGAGGTGAACCGGAGAGAAACTTGAGATCATATGTGATGATCCTTGTTTCCACATGTACCTATGACCTAACCAAGCTCAAATGGAGGCATATGCCCACCGGGGGACCCCCGATGGGATGCAGTCAAAGGGGTAGACCGCGTGGTCAACAGAACTAGGGTTTCGTCGGATCTATGCTTAACCCTTGACAACACCTGATGATAGATGTTTCTTTTATCTCCATTCAGTTGTACCTTGTGTAGTGGTGGTAGCAATTTGGTACAAACACATGGAATTCAATATCTAAGATGCATTCGTTCATAAGTTTATGTAGCTTCTAAATTTGAGGTGTATAACTTTTGATAAACTATTCTAATCACCCCGTTCCTAAGAAATTTGGTCAATTTTGTATTCCAAAAAAATAAGAGAGAAAAAATAAGAGAAAAATAAGAGAAAAAAATAAAAAAAATAAGAGAAAAATAAGAGAAAAAAAAAGAAAAAAACTCTATGCCGACGGCCACCCTCGGCATATAGCCGGCCGTCGGCATATGTGCCCGCGCCGCACCGTTACATGGGAGCTGGTCGAGCCAGACCAGCTCCCAAACCCTAAACGCCCAAACCGCCCCGCGCCGCCAGCCCAAACTCGCCCCGCGCCGCCGCCCAAATTTGCCGCCCGCGCCCGCCCCTCGCCGTCGCCGGCCGCCCCGCCGCCGGCCGCCCGCTGCCCCTCCCCTCCCCGGCCGCCCTCCCGCCCGCTGCCCCTCCCCTCCCCGGCCGCCCTCCTCCCCTGCCCCGCCCTCCTCTCCCCTGCCCCGCCCTCCTCTCCCCTATCCCGCCGCCCGCCCGCCGCCCCTCCCCTCCCCGGCCGCCCTCCTCCCCTGCCCCGCCCTCCTCTCCCCTATCCCGCCGCCCGCCCGCTGCCCCTGCCTCGACCCCGCAGGCCCCTGCCTCATCTCTTCTCTGTAAGTTTTTTTTTGTAAGTTTTTTTTGTACAATCTTGCAATTCCATCTAAGATTGTATGCTATTTAGAAATAGAAATAGAAAATGTGAAATGTGAAATAATTTGTGAAATGTGAAAATAGAAAATGTGAAAATGTGAAATAGCAAATGTGAAAGTGTGAAATAGAAAATGTGAAATAGAAATACAAATGGAAAATGTGAAAATGTGAAATAGAAAATGTGAAATAGAAATACAAATAGAAAATGTGAAATGTGAAATAATTTGTTTTTATTGAATGGAAATAGGTGCCGTCGTGACCGCCGACCTCGTGACCGCCCGTCGTGACCGGCCCGTCGTGACCTCCTTGTCGCCGTGTCCGTGATTCTCTCCGTCCGCCGAGGGTGAGCTAAAACATCGCCTCCCCTTCTCCGCATTTTCTTATGTCACTAGATTCATTTTCCAAGTCCGAGTTGCGTAACCTAGGTGTCACTTCCCGTCCGCGAGCGTTACGCGGATAAATATGCATTAGTGGTCCGCATATTTTGAACCGTAACGCTTGCGGCATTTACGGGACAAGTCGGCGGATGCGTAGTTGTCTACGTTTTCCATGTTCTACTCCGGTCCGAGTCAGAATCTCGGCGGCGCCTCCCCGTTGTTCTCCGGATGCACATCCTCTCGGCTTTTGCCGAGACGTGTATCGGGAGAGCAGCGGGGAGGTGCTGCCGAAATTCTGACTTGGACCGAGGTAGAGCATGGAGAACGTAGCCAACTACGGATCCGGCGGCTGCTAGGAGCCCACCTAGTAGAGATGTAGGTTGATGCATGCGTTTCGCCCGGTAAAATAAATAAAAATATGATGCATTTAATTTCCTATTTGATATAAATGCTATGTCCGTGGTTTGGCTCCCAATAAAGCGAGAGGATGGCTGATAATGGATGGATGTACAATGAGCGTGTTAGTGCGACCGAGAAAACAGATGAGTGGACAAGGAAGACCCATTTTCTAGTGAATGAGTTAGCGCGTGGTACAAAGGGGCTGGTTCGGGCACTTTGCCCCCGTGTTCGCTGCGTGAAGCGTCAACGTCGTGGGAAGGATGAAATGTATAGACACCTTCCGCAATATGGGTATATGCATGGGTACGTCACGGAAATCGACTTTGATGAGCGCGAACGTGACGGAGGTGAGGTGATGCGGCAGCGGCTCAATGGCAATGCGTACGATGGAGTTAGAGACTTTCTAGATGATCTCGTCCATGCCGATGTCCCGGATTCGCCGCCAGAACCGGAGGCGCCGCCGTAACCGGAGGCGCCGCAGAACCGGAGGAACCAGAGCCAACCGCGAAGGCCTTCTATGATATGATTGCCTCGGCTAAGAGGCCTCTGTACGAGGGCGCCGCGATTTCTCAGCTCGATGCCATCTCCCAATGTCTAGCCGACAAGACCCGGTACAACACCACCCGTGAGGGCTTTGAAGCAAGTCTGAAAACAACTGGTAACATGTTGCCCAAAGATCATTGTCTCGCCTCAAAGCCCGCACGCGACGAGGAGAATTATGAAGGACCTCAACATGGATTATCAAAGGATAGACTCGTTGTCCGAAAGGCTGCGTTCTATTTTGGAGACAGTATGCGGAGGACAAGTACTCGTCCCATCCGTAGCGAGTCTAGGTATGAAGAGGTAACGGGAAAGGATGGTCGGGTGAGGCGAGTCAAGCACCGCAAAGTCGATTCTTCGATATCTCCCATTCATAAAAAGAATCCAGCGGCTTTACATGCACGAGGAGACAGCCAAACAGGATGACGTGGCACAAGTATGGGAAGAGATTCGTGGACGAAAACAAGAAGTTGAAGATGGGACATCCATCCGATGGTACGGCATGGAAGAACTTCGATACAAAACACCGCCTTAAGGCAGCCGAGGCTCGGAATGTCGAGAATTGCGATAGCAACGGATGGCTTCAATCCATATGGTATGTCCACCTGCCAATTACAGTTGCTGGCCCGTGTTTGTTATTCCGCTCAATCTCCCTCCCGGAGTCCTAATGACGAGGAAGACCATGTTTATGTCGCTGATCATTCCAGGCCCTCATTACCCGGGGAAGAATTTGAGTGTCTACATGCAGCCGATTGTGGAAGATTTGAACCACTCTTGGCACCACGGGACATTGACGTACGACCGAGCATCGAAGACAAACTTCTGCATGAGAGTTTGGTTGCAGTATACCATGCATGACATGCCCGGGTACGCCCTAACATGTGGATGGTGTACAGCTGGTAAGTGGCCATGCCCAGTGTGCAGGCATCGGCTTGAGTTCCTTTGGCTACAGAAGGGTCGCAAGTATGTTGCGTTTGACACGAATCGACAGTTCCTCAAAAGGAGGCATCCGTTTAGAGAAGACAAAAAGAACTTCAAGAAGGGCAAAGTTGTGCATGAAAAAAAAGATGTGCCGAAGTTTGATGGTACACTTGTTGAAGCCGAGCTACGTGCTCTCGTGCCGGCAGCGATGCCAACTGGCCATCAATTTGAGGGATATGGTGTAACGCACAACTGGACTCACGAGGCGGCTTTAACGAAGCTCGAGTATTACAAGGACCTCGAACTTCCCCATAACATCGATGTGATGCACACTGTAAAGAATGTCGCGGAGTCCGTCTTTCACACATGCCTGAACATTCCCGGGAAGTCAAAGGATAATGTCAAGGCTAGAGTCGATATTGAGATCCTCTCGTGATAGGGAAAAATTACACATGAAGCGTCCTATTGGCCGTCAAAAGAATTGGTTCAAGCCGCATGCCAACTTCTGCCTTGATTCCATCCAAAAGAAGGAGGCATTCGCGTGGCTCAAATACGTCGTGATGTTCCCGGATGGTTATTGCTCGAATATGAGTAAGGGAGTTAATCTTTCGACGGGAAAAGTCACCGGGCTCAAGAGTCACGACTATCATATATGGATTCAGCGGCTCATGCCGGTGATGCTTCGAGGGTATATCCCCGAGAAAGTCCGGCGAGTGCTTGCGCAGTTGAGCCATTTCTTCCGCACGCTCCGTGCTAGCAGATATGTCCCGAGGTTATTGCAAAGCTACAACATACAGTGCCGGAGTTGCTATGCAATTTGGAGATGATATTTCCGCCAGGCTTCTTTACTCCGATGGCACATCTCATTGTGCACCTCGCCAACGAGGCACTCTTGGGTGGTCCGGTGCAGTTTCGTTGGCAGTTCCGTATTGAGAGAGAGTTTAAGTATATTCGAAAGATAACTGGAAACAAGGCCAAGATTGAAGCATGCATAGCTGAGGCAATATGCCTTCGGGAGATGGCAGATGCCGCGACAACGTACTATCCCGATGATGTTCCCACTCAGCATAACCCGGTCACTCGTTACAATGTCGACGTGCCCGAGAATGACCCCAAGCTAAAACTATTCCAATTCCCCGGTGGCAAGGCTGGTAAAGGAACAAAATATAAATTGGAGAACGAAGAGAAGGATTGTATAATGCTATATGTGCTTATGAACATGGAGGAAGTGATCCCATTCGTAAGGTAAAATGGTGAACAAATTACTTTGCGGCTAGTAACCTCGTCTCGGTCTAATGCTTATTTTCTCCTTTCGGCGAATTCACGGATGAAATGTGGCCGTATGATGAATTGCCCGAAACCTCGGAGATGGACACTCTACTGAAAGACGGTGCTCCCGGAATTAATAAAAACTTTGTGACATGGTTCATGGAAAAGTAATTTCTAACCTTTCCTCTTACATTGCAACACGTGACTTGTCCCTCTTATTACACGTAACTAATGCACACAACAAATTTGAAATGTTCTTGTAGGGCCGTGAGAGAAACGTTGATATGATAGATGAGTTGAAATGTGTTTCCCAAGGTTGTAGCCGTGAGGTGACCAAGTATGAGAAGTATGATGTGAATGGGTTTCGCTTCCACACGAAGACGCACCGAAGGGCCGGGCGAATCCCAAAACGATAAATACTGGGGTCTTCACCAAAGGAGCCAACAACTTTGATTACTACGGAAGGTTACAAAGTGTATACGAGTTGACATTCAATCGTACGAACGTGCAACTCAATATCGTCGTGTTCAAGTGTCATTGGTTCGACCCAATAGGTGGACAGAGAAGTGATAAGTCCATTGGGTTAGTTGAAGTTAAGCCTTCAACCACCTATAGCGGAGCCGATGTCTTTATTGTGGCTCACCAAGCCAAGCAAGTTTATTATTTGCCCTACCCATGCCAGAAAGCGGAACTCAAGGGTTGGGAAGTCGTCTTCCGGGTATCGCCACATGGTAACCTACCGATTCCCTCTGAGGATGATTACAACAACATTGACCCCGTGACATACGAGGGGATTTTCTATCAAGAGGAACAGGACTTCGGGGAATATATTTTAGAACCGTTTGTTCAAGAGGACCTCGGGAACGATGCGTGAAACTCGTGGTGAGTCGGTGGTGGATCTAAAGGACATATCTATGCTCGAGAAGTTACTTGAGGCGAATGACAATTATGATGAGCCTCCACCCGTCGACCCTTCAACTTTGTACTCACAAGATAGTGATAGTGATAGTGGGCCGAGAGAAAGAGAAAGAGAAAGAGAAAGAGATGGAGTATGAGAGTGAGCATGAGAGCGATGATGGCTAGTGAGGGTCTTTTATTCTTAGTATTTATTATGTCAACATGCTTCTTAATTGCATTGTGCCTTTTATTCTTAGTATCTTCATTTTATTATGTCAACATGCTTCTTAATTGCATTGTGCCTTTTATTCTTAGTATCTTCATATAATATGTCTTTGTGCTTAAGCTGTTTTATTCTTCTCAATGCAGGTGACTGGACAATATGAGCAGCGGCAAGGCAGACTCCGAGAGCTTGCTTAAGACGGCGGCGCAGGTGAAGAGGAATATTCCTAGACCCACTAGACGGAGTGATCGAGCCCCGGTGCAAAATCCGCGTTACGCCGATGGTACCGATGGAGGACGAGGTCGAGGAGGACGAGGTGGAGGTCGAGTACGAGGACGAGGAGGACGAGGTGGAGGACGAGGTGGCGGCGGGGTACACATGGACTTTGACGAGCCACCCTCCGCTTCGGCGACGTGGCTCCTGAGTTGTACCTAGAGGGTCCGTCTAGTGGGGAGGTGGAGATGGAGACGGAGTCTACACACGAGTCGGACTCTAGGGCTGAGTTGGAGGTGATGGAGGATGGGGGTGCGCCGAAGCCCTTGAAGCTTCGTGGAGAAGCTAGAGTCCCCGATGCGAGGAAGGAGCCGAAGACCCATGATGACAAGGCCCTTATCATTCCTTCGAGCGATGAGTAAGTGTACTACTTCAGAAATTTCGAACATGTATTTTCATCTTGGGCATAATAAACAATTTGGCATGTGTACTAATGTGTGATTTATTTGCAGCAGAACTGGACATGGGATGCCAAGCCCCCCGCATGCCTAACAGCTTGCTTGGGGCTCGATTAAGAAGTTCTGGCCCGGCGGATACACTCCCCTTAGCACGGTCCCCGGTGGCCCGACGAAGCTAGCCACTACTTGGGCGGACTATGAGGATGCCCCTGCCGTAGGCTTCGCGGCAGTTGCTGAGGCTGTGACCACCAAGTTACTGGGTAAGGCATATATTTCTCGAGCACCGTTCATAGTTGATGACCCTAATGTGCTAACTCATGACTTTCACAACTGATTTATGCATGATTGAAGTGCTTCTATCGTGTGGACCCGGAGCATGACACGCAGGCGCGTCTCACTTTGCGTGGCGCTTGCGAGAGGTTGACACCGCAGCGGTGGTACAACCAAAAGTTCACCGGCGCTAGTGCCTTACGGGCTAACAAGCGTAAGAGGGTCAAGAAGGAGTACTATGTTGGTAACGAGCCTACGGACGAATGGGCAATGACCATTGAGGAGTACATGTCGGTGAGTAAAATGTCAATGAGATTCTACATTGCTGCTAAGTTTTCATTGAATTATCTTGAGCTGAGTATTGCGTTTTCAGGTTTGTCCGGAGTGGGCCGAGCAGCATAGGGAGGCATGGGAGGAGCTGATTAGGGCGAGGTGGCTCGGGCGGGACGAGGAGTTTGCAGCCGTGTCGAGGCGTAACATGGAGAACCGAGGCACCGGTGGCACACACTTGCGCGGAAACCGCGACTACACCCGCTTCAAGGGGAAAAAGGTATGTATATACATGGAACGACCTTCATTCATTTCCCGCCATGTCTCATTTGTGGTACGCTTAACTTTTCTTTTCGCGATGCGGGTGGCCGAGGCACCACCGGGGTGGTGCTTCATGATGCCCGGATATATGACATGATGCGGACGAAGCGAAGCCCAATCCCGCATTGCCTCGGCCACGGTACTACGGCAATGCCAAGGCCGCCAAGGAGGACTACTGCGACATGGTCAAGTCTCGTCACCCCGAGGTGGATGACCCCTTGAGCATTCCGGTCAACGAGGAGTCGTTGGTCCTGTCGGGGCACGGGCGTCCGCATGGCCGTTTCCCTTGGATGAATAAGGCGGTCAAGCCTACCCACTCCACGAGCTACACGCGCCTCAAGCATACCCTCACCGCCGACAGCCCCCAGCCTCGTCCACGGCCTGCTCGTCCACCCGCCTACGATGTAAGTTTCCTCATTTTCATCCTCTTTCCGGTTTTCCTTCCTACATGGCTAAGTGTTTACGAGATTCATTGTTTCTGAAATTGTAGCCGACTTCGAGGCGGCCTTCGAAGCCTGCAATGAAGCGTATCAGCAGGCCGCTGCCCGGTGGAATAGGCAGAATACGGCCTATATGACGTATATATCGGTAAGTCTGAATCTTCCTTCTCGCGCAAGTAGATGACAAGTCTCGGTTTGATGCTTTATTTACTGCAAAGCCTAACTTGTAACCTATCTTGCAGGAAATGATGATCTCTATGTCTACTGGTACACCGCCACCGGCTCGAGTTACCGTGGCGGGGGACATGCCTATCATGCCATCGAGGGCAGCTTTCGCTGCGACTTACTACGGATCCACACCGGAGGTAAGTTCTTTGCCAAACCGGTAGTTACCACTTTCCTTTGCCTCGCAAGTTGCTAACATGTAGGGAACACGTAGGGAACGGGATGGTCCGGGGAACCAGGCATCGCCGGGTGGGCGCGAGGTCACACCGGTTCATGAAGGTGGTCGGTCTCTGGGCGTTCTGCTGGTGCCTCTCCGTCGACTACTCCTGGGACTACTCCCGGTGCCTCTCCGTCGACTTCTCACGGGCGTGCTACCGGTCCTTCTCCGGGTGGTTCTTCGCGGCTTCTACCGGAGCGAAACCCGGGCTGCTCGTTTCGCCAACGATGTGGGCGGACACACCCCGCCCGGGTCCTTCCTCCGCTAGTCGGCACCGGGCTTCTTGCTTGCCATCATTTGCTACCTACTACTATGTATTGGATGACATGGCACTCTCCTCTTGTATGCTACTACATGCACCATGTATGCTACTATGTGGATTTCATGCTATTTATGTGAATTATGGTGATTTTGGATGAATTATGGTACATTTGGTTGATTTTGGATGAATTTGGTCGATTTTGGATGAATTTGGTCGATTATATGATATTTATGTGAATTTGGTCGAATTTGGTCGATTATATGAGCTGGATTGCATTACAAGCTGGGCTCGGAAAACAAAAAAAAATGGCAGGCTCCTATGCCGAGGGTAATGCCGTCGGCATAGACCACGGCATAGGGCCATATGGTCGGGTCTATGCCGAGGGGTTGCCCTCGGCGTAGCCCGACGCGCCGAGTGCTGCCGCGTGTCCACGGTGGCGCTGCATGGGGCATGCATACGCCGAGGGGTTGCCCTCGGCATAGCCTCCGGCTAGGGTGCGCCTCCGTGCGCCACGTCGCCTCTCCCGTCTCTCTACGCCGAGGGGTTGGCCGTCGGCGTCTGCGGCCGCTCCGTTAACGTCGACGACGCGCCGCCACGCTACGCCGACGGCGTCAACGCCGAGGGGCTTCTTCACCGTCGGCATAGAGCCAGGACGCCGAGGGTTAGCTCTACGCCGACGGCCCACCTACCAATGCCGAGGGACCCAGACGCCGAGGCGACACGCCGAGGGCTGCCGTCGGCGTAGCCTACGCCGAGGGCAAGGCGTGGCTACGCCGAGGGCAGCCGGCCGTCGGCGTAGAGTAGCATTCCTGTAGTGGCTATCGATTACTCCTGCATGTTTGACTAAGACCGTTCATTTAAAAACGCCAGGAATACCAAAACTACATTTCGATCTGTTGTTTAGAAACGAAAATACAGCGGAACCTAACCTTTTATTTTTTTGAAGCAAGGCAAACCTGATGGCCTTTTTCTAAGACAGAAGTCAAGGAGAAATCCAAATTCAGCCCCCAATGAGACTCGAACTTGGGTAACAGTGTCTTCCTCTTGCCACCAGATTACAACCTTCATTAACAGAGAAAAACGATTAAAACAATTTTTTTAACCATGCAGGAGCACTGCGTGTGGAAAATTTTAAAACAATTACCCAGGACAAGCTCTAGGACTTCATGAGCCTACATTCCTGGCATTACATTGCTTAAAAAAACCTAACATATAGGAGTATGGTTCTGCATGCATGCATGTGAAACATAAAATGGAGTTGGTTCACAACTTCACATTGCAGAAGCAAATCTGTACTTGGACAGTATATGCATCAGGCATGTACTGTTATCTCACTAGCGCTCAGCAGACAGTAACGGTAAGTGGTAGCGAGGCCGCAGGTAGCATCCATGCATGCGTCGATCATGGTGGGTGGATCGTACCTGGAACAATTGGCCGATTAACTTCCAGGAGGCAGCCAGCAGGAGGACAGAAGGTCGAAGTTCATGTACTTCACCCTGCTGCTTTTGCTTCGACCCATCTCGGTGAATCTGATTCTTGTTTTCATCCTCTGGACCGATCGTGTCTGTCGAGGGAACACCGGAATTCAATGGCCTCCATAAGAAGGTGAATCATTCACCGGTCGATCCATCGACCGGCCGCTTGTTATTAACTTATCATATGTCCCTGAGCGCTGCAATGCCAGGTCAGTCGTAATGGTAGAGTACTTCTCTGTCTCCTCTCCTTGGATCGGAGCCGGCCCACCCTGTAAAAACACCAGAGCACGTGGACGGAAGCCTTGATCCCACAGTGCACCGCAGCAGCTAGCTAGAAGATTCATCAATCCATCTCAATTGTTTGTAGCTTGGTAGATTTCACTAATTGCCGCCTAGATTTTACGGCTGATCAGAGTACAGTACGTGGTACCTGAATTCTGGAATAAATGCAGCGCCGTTGAAGGTTGGAAATTTGGTGACCTGGGTCCAGATCTAGTAATCCCTACGGGCTATCTACGGTTGGCTTTGTCGACACAGATCCGGCTTCCAATGGATTTGCCACGCTCAATTCAGCTTCCTGAACCATAAACCCTAGCTACCTTACTTTTCGAAAAAGGAAAAAAAAAAAAAGCTATAGACGACAGGCAATTTTATGGTGAGGCGGTCGAATAGAGTTCGGCGATTCAACGATTGATGGATTCGAGGTGGTACCTGCCGTTGGTTGATCTCTATTTATGGTGCTTTGCCTTGCAGGTTTGATTTACTAATCGAGGGGTAAGAGTAGAAATTTTGTGATGGATATGCGGTGGGTACAGTGGTTACTTCTTACTGAACCAGTGCAGATGCTCAACTTCTCAATGGTGTGAAAATGAAGACCATGAACCGAACAGATGAGTAGTTGTTACTATATTTGGCAACTGATTTGAAGATTGTTGACACAACATTTGTGAATTGGTTGTGAGAACCGCACCGGCCGTGACACCTATAGCTAGTAAAAGCTAGATTCATGTCGGTCGTTGTCGATGCAAACAGCTAATTGAGATCTTGTTACTTCTAAATGGCAGCAAGGTTAGAGCATCTCCACTCGTCTCCCCGACGAGGCCCCCGAACGATGTTTTTTTCATCCGGACGGCGAAATTCGGCCCAGTCGCGTCCCCGGTTCCTCGATTTCGTCCGGATTTGGGCCTAAATTCATCCGACGATCGTAGGCCATCCCCGGCCCCCCGGGGAGCTCTCGGGGACTCCGGACGAAACAAAAGCGCGCGAAACGGCGAGGAAACTTCCCGCGCGTCTGGTGGCCCCAACTTGTCGGCGAGAGACACCGATCGTCGTCCTCATCGCATCGTCTTCCGCGCGCTGTAAAAGCCTGCCGCCGGTCAGCATTCGCCGGCCGCGTAGCATCCACGCGGCGAGTTAATGCCGTCGCATCGGCTTCCGCGCACGCATTGTCTTCCACGCGTCATTAATCGCCGCCGCCCCGCTGCGCCCGCCGCGCCTATTTAAAGCCACTCCGCTCGCCGCGACGCCACTGCTCCACTCTTCCTCCATTCTCCCTCCCCTGCTCCACTCTTCCTCCACCTCCAACGATGGCGTTCTCCGACGACGACGGCGCCGCCGCCAATGGCTTCCCCCGCCGGTCGCTCCACCAGTGGGAGGGCCACCTCCTCCACCAGGCGGGGTACCCCTGCCCGCCGGACACGAGGCCTCCCGGCGGCGGGTGGAGGCTTAGCCGTGGCGGCGTACCAATCCCGCCGCCGCCTCGGGGTGACGCCCTCGACGCCGCCATCGAGGAGGCGCGGCTCACAATGACGGACGAGGAGCGCGCCGACCCGCGCCACCACCCCGACAACTACACGCGGTGGAATTCGTACTTCCTCCGGCGGTGGGAGCGGGAGCTGGCGGCCTACGACGGCCCGCCGCCTGCGCCTGCGCGCAACAACGCCGCGGGACGCCGACGTTGGTGGAGCGCGTCGGGCCGGACGCTGGAGAACGTCCTCGAGCACATCGAGGGCGGAAACTTCCCCGTGCTGACGATGGCCCCTGCATCGAGGGCATCGGCGAGCCGCCGCCGGGGAAACGTCTGGCAGCCACGGCGCATGGCTGCCAGCTCGTCGTCTTCCGGATCGGCGCCGAGGCGGTCCTTGGCGCCGGTGAAAAGGGAGGCGACGTCTCCGTCGACGCCGGCGCCGGCGCGCGTCAAGAAGGAGCCATCGTCCCCTCCGGCGACCAGAGGGCGCAGCGGCGCCCTCGTCATCCGCGACCAACCCTCTTCCCCGCAGCGTGGGCGGAAGAGGAAGTCGGCGAAGAAGGAGGACGGCGCTGCCGCCACCAACGCCGCCGCGAACAGGCTCGCCGAGGAGGAGGCGAAGCGCGCGGAGGAGGCTGCCGTTGCGGAGGCGATCGCCAGGTCGCTCAAGGACCTGGTGCCCGCCGACAACGCCCTCCCCGAGGACGCCGCCCTGGAGTGGTCGAGGCGCGACTGGGAGCGCCAGGAGGCGGAGCAGCAGGCGAGGCTGATGGACCTGGCCGCCGCGCAGCAACTCGCCGCCCGCGCCGCCACTCCAACCGCCGCCGCCGACGTCGCTCGCTACCGCCGGCCTGCGACACCTCCATCTGGCGTCGCCGTCCCATTCGTCGACCTCGAAGCGTCGGACGACGAATGGGACAAGCCATCCCCGCCTCGGTGGGGAGACGCCGGCCAGGGCAGCAGCAGCCAGGCCGCACCGCCCCAGGTCGACGACGACGGCTCCGACGACGACGGCTCCGACGACGACGGCGGCGACTACACGGCGTTCTACCGCCATTTCGGCATGTAGAACGCCGTGTTTTTAAATTAGCAGTTGAATTCCCCTAGCCGAATTTGAAATATAGTCGAATTCGGCCTCTATGTATGAACTTCGCCCGTTATATAGTAAATATCATTAAATTTAGTCTAATTTCGCCCGTTTTTAGCCGTAGTTTGTCAAGTTTCCGTGTTTCAAATTTGCATCGTCGTCTTCGCCTGGGCACGCGGCTGGGAAACTACTCCTACCCACGCCAAATCTTCCTCCAATCCGGACGAAAATTTAGCCGGATTTGGGCGTGGGGAGCGCCAACGAGTGGGGATGCTCTTACAGCTACTACATCTCATCTAAATCAAGGCATCATCGGGTAGATGATAGATCCAACTGCCCTCTTGAATAACGAGTTGCCTTCACTGTGAAGCACGAGCTGTATAGATTGGGTTCATGATCATCTTGCAAAGCGATGTTTTTCAGCAACTCCAGATCGAGTAATCTGTCTGAAATTCCAGAAGCTCTTTTGCATTTTCTTCCCCCCTGAAACGTTGTTTTCCATTTTTTTATCTTTCTCTTCGAATTGATGACGAGTACTAGACTACTAGTTGTACCAGGATCCATGTGTTGGACAGATATTAAGATGGATCTATTTTGAACACCAAATTTAGTTCACCTCTGCAGTACTGAACACTGGTGGAAAAAGGGCCTTTGGTCGCGGTTCGCAACTGCCATTAGTCGCGGTTGCGCAACCGCGACCAAAGTAGCGCGACTAAAGGCCCCCCCTTTAGTCGCGGTTGCTTACGAACCGCGACTAAAGGCCCGTCCACGTGGGCGCCAGGCGACCGTCGGGGCGGAGGCCCTTTAGTCGCGGTTCTTCTGGCCGACCGCGACTAAAGGCCGCCGCAGGTTTAGGGTTTTAGGCCCCCCTAAACCTGTTTTCTGTTTAATTTGTATTGTTTTATTTCTTTTGTGCTTTATTTGTAATTTTGAAGGAGTATGTTTCACATATTCTACGGTACTACATACATGCATGCATATGAATGTACAATTTCAAACAAATTTGAAATTAGAACCAAAAAGAATTCAAGAGAAATATACAATATATATTCAATATCATCGGATGACCATATACAAGTTTGAACAAGTTTCCATACATAATTTAATGCATGTATAGTTCTACGTCCTCTACGTAGTGTTGTCCTGTAGGATCGATGACTTCCCTCGCGAACCATCCAGCTAGTTCCTCCTGAAGTGGTCGGAAGCGAGCTTCGGACTAAGCGTCTTCCGGAGGTTATTCCTCTTGATGTTGAGCTCATCCGACTGGTCCCGCTCATTAGTGTATCTCCGGATCCTCTCACAAACATAGTATCCACATAGATTGGTCCCCGGTGGCTGAATATCCCCGATCGTCCGCACTCGCCCTTTTAAAATGTAGCTCTTTTTTGAATTCACCGACCTTTTCATCTACGAACCGTCTCCAAACCCTACGAGGCAAAGAAAATTAAATGAACAAGAGAGTTATTAATTAGTTACTTGATATTAGGAAATGATGAACGAAATAGGCCGATCGATATAGAGCGCAAATGAATGAAAACAATTACTTTTGCATCATTTTTCTCATGTCGGCCCAAAGCGCCGCATCCATATTCGGAGAGTCGTGGACGAGAACTGTGGAGGTGTGAAATTGAATTACCATCGGAATCCAGTGGAACCCGCGGACACGATACATGCACGATCATGCATATATAACTCATCGATTAGCCACATACCATGCATGGAGTAAACAAAAGAGAATGTGCTCAAGACAGAAACACTCACCCAAAATGGTAAGGAAATAGAATATCACTTTTGAGTTCCTGTTTTCTAAGAAACCACCACAGGTCTTCCTCCACGTCGGCGGGGTGGTGTTCTAACACATATGAATTAACGATGTGTGGGTCAATGAACCCAACATCATGGATGTTCCTTATTTGCATTTCCCGCTTCTTCATTCTGCATAATAGCGTACACAACAAGATAGTTAGGACAATATATAGTGCAGGCAATGAACGAGATGGGGTAGAAATTAATAAATCACTTACGAACGTAGCAACCGATGATAGATTTGTCGAGGTCGCGCAGATTGAACAACTGGAACAATTCACTCCGATGAATTGGTATATAGTAATGTTTGAAGTGATGCTCAGCTCTAACTTCCGCATAAATATAGTCTTTGGCGTTTTTAAGTTTTATGTAACTCTTGTACCAATTTAGCAGACCTTTCATTTGTCGAGGTAGATCCTCTTCCTCGCGCGAGCTCGACGAGAGGGCCATTCTTCACATATGTAAATACTACGTCCTTCATTGGCGCCTCATCAAGGCCTAACAGAGTGCACGAAGAGTGATACCTAAGTCGGCCGCTTGTTCTCCGGCACTCGTTACGGTCAATCCATGTGCTGCCGCAGCTGCTATGATATCGGGGGCATCCGGACCGGCGGCTTGCACTATGAGCGGGGCGATCGATTGTTTACTTTGTTCCCCGAGCTGGGCAACTTCTTTCCCCTTTCTAATTTTTCTCGGCCTCCTCCAAGGCTTTCTTCTCCTACTTCTCCGCCAAATCTTGGTTCCTCTTGAACGCGAGTGCTTGCCTACGAAGTTCACGTGCATAGTCGTCAGGCAGATTCTTTGCGGCTTGGGACGGTGTGTTCAAAAATGACTTAGCCCACTTCTTTTGCTCATCGGAAAATACCGGCTTGGGCTCGCCCTCTATTTTCTTCTTGCAGCTCGCCTTCCATTTCTCTAAATCAGCCGCCGCGCCCGCCTCGACTTCCTCGGCACTATGTTCCCAAGGCCTCGTGGGGAGAGGCTTCAGTGATGGCTCCGGTACCTTTGTTTTCTTAGGTACGTAAGGGTCCGGGTTAATAATCCAGGACTGCTACTTCTGCTTCTTCGCCGGAGGTGGATTGGGGGGCGGCGTCGCGCTACCCGCCCGGGGCGGACTAGGGGCGGCGGCTGCTTGCCCGCCGGAGGTGAATTGGGGGCGGCGTCGGCCCTCGTGAAGGAGGTGTAGGTGAAGCACCACCACCACCACCGCCACCGCCGCCACCACCACCACCGTAGGGGGTGGACTTGTTGGCGCCTCGCCTGGAAACTTGATAAACTTCTTACTGCCATAGAATGAACTGGCGCTTGACATCTCCAAGTCTTGTCGCCCCTTCGGGTGTAGCAATGTCAATGTCCAGGTCCTCAAACCCTTGGACTATGTCCTCCACCGTGACACGAGCATAGCCATCTTGAATGGGGTTGTTGTGGTGGAGTGCTCCAGGTGGTAAAGCACTGCCGATGGCTACCTTCATGGACATGTTCCCGATAGGATAATACAGATGACATGCTTTCATCTCCTTTATATCGTCCACGGGGTAGCGAGGAGGCTCCGGTGCAGTAATTTCGACCACCAGAGGCTCCGGTGCAGTAATTTCGATCGTCGGTGCACCAGCCGATGGGGCCTCCGTGGAAGCCACGCTGCTTCTCCGCGGCTGGCTTCCGAGATCCAATGGATGATCTTCATGCTGCGCCCGAGCTGCATCTCTTTCGGCTACTAGTACACTCACGGTTTTCTTCATCACATCCATTTCCGATACCAACTGCGCCACAACATCTGCTTCCCGATCCATCTTTCTCTTACGGCTTCTGTAACCGTACGGGTCATCGTTCCGGGGAACCCTATTTTCCACGGAATGGGCCCCATGCCTCGTACACATCCTCCGGTGTTCGGGATTCCCGAGGGCTTTTGTCGGGCGTCGTTCTCTCCGTTGAACTTGATCCTCCCTCTTGAGCATCCCTCATTGCTCGAATAAGCTTTTGGGTGGGTGTAATTATTTTGCCCCGGTAAACACACTCCCCTGTCTCCGGGTTCAGCGATCCCCCATGCCCGTACCACCAGCTTTTGGCCCTTGGGTCCCATCCCTCCGTACACGGACCAGATTCCTCGCGCCCTCGGCTCGTTCTCCATCTTCTCCCACCTAGGCTGCCAAAAGCGATACCCTCCTGGCCCCATTTTATGATTGTACTCCTTCTTGGCCGCATTATCCTTATTTTTTTCGATATTTCAAGGAACTCGCTCCGATTTCTTTTGCTTCACAAATTCTGGCCAATCATGTTGCAGTTTCTCATATTGTCCTTTGAAATCCGGAGTCTTGCCCGGCTTGACAAAGTCATGGGCTAGATTTTGCTTGTATTTCCGGAATGCGTTGGCCATCCTAGAAAGAGCGAACTCGTTTGACTAGCTTGCACCTCTTCTTGTTTTCCGCAATCTTGTTACCCTCCTCATCGTATTTGCGGTATTCCGGAGGTAGAACGAAATGTTCCATAAGCTTTTTGAAGCAATCTTTTTTGTTCTCTTATCGACAAAAGTGAAACCAACACGTGCCTTCTTTGGCTCATTCCACTCCCTGGACGGTGATCGAGAAGTTGTCTCTAACAACGGCTCCGCATTGGCTGACAAACTTGGTGGCGTTCTTGCTGGGCTCCAGCGGCCTGCCGGTTGCTTCCTCGACAACATCGATGGTGCATACCACATCACCTTGGCGGGAACCCTCTTCCTGGGTTTCTGGCCCTCAACATCGTCACCAGGGTCATCGCCTCTGATCTTATAACGCAATGCAGTGCATACCGGGCATTCATTCAAATTCTCGTATTCACCGCGGTAGAGGATGCGATCGTTGATGCATGCATGTATCTTCGTAACCTCTAAACCTAGAGGGCGGACAACCTTCTTTGCTTCGTACGTATCGGCGGGCAACTCGTTATTCTTTGGAAACATATTCTTCAACATTTTCAGCAAGTTTTCAAATGCCGAGTCAGCCTACACCCGCTCGTGCCTTCCATTTCAGCAAATCCAGTGTGCAGCCCAGCTTTTTCGGACCATCATCGCATCCGGGGTACAACGCCTTTCTGTGATCCTCTAACATGCGATCCAAATTCTCCCTCTCCTTTTCAGTTTCGCAGCGTCTCCGTGCATCAGCAATGGTCCGACCAAGATCATCAAAGGGCTCATCACGTGCCTCTTCTTCACCTTCCCCTTCACCTTCAGCATCCTCCATGAAAGTATCACCGAAATGAGCAAGATAGCTTTCATCGATGAAATCATCCCCTTCTTCATCCTCTTCCATTATAACCCCTCTTTCTCCATGCTTGGTCCAACAATTATAGCTTGGCATGAAACCATGCCGAATCAGAGTGCGAGTGAACTTCCCTTGAGGAAGAGTAACCCTTCTGATTCTTACAGCCAACACATGGACAGATAACAAAACCCCCCTGCTTGTTCGCATTAGCCACTATGAGGAAATCTTTCAAACCCGTAGTGAATTCGCTGGAGAGTCGGTTAGCGTACATCCATTGCCGATTCATCTGCATTATTATAATATAAAATATATAATTAACCATCATGCATTTGTTAAACTAAATAGAAATTAAACAATGAACTACACACATATGCATATTTTATCAATGACACATATATATGAAAGGTTCAAGTTGTTGCTAACCGCGATCGAGGAGGAAAAAATAAATGAGGAAGCTCGATCAAGTGTGGCTCCGACACTTCATATCATGTTTGTTTCATGCTCTTGGGACATTTCATCAAACACCTTGTGTGCATAAGAGGAGCCAAAAGCAAACCCTACACCCCCTTGTGAAGTTTGTGAAGAGAAGTGGCACCAAATGGCTAAGTGTCTGCGGGCTGAGTGGTATATATAGGGGAGGGGCTTTAGTCGCGGTTGGCCGTGCCAACCGCGACTAGAGCCTAGTCGCGGTTGGCCCGGCCAACCGCGACTAAAGCCCCCACGTGCACCAGCTGGCCACCGTGCGCCCGGGCCCAGAGCCTCTGGTCGCGGTTCGCCACACGAACCGCGACTAAAGACCCCATTAGTCGCGGTTCCTTTACCTTCGCGACTTATGGGGCTTCCCGGAAGCCTGTTTTTCTACCAGTGGAAGTTGTTCTACATGCTTCACGCTTGAACATCGCTGAATGTGCTCTGAACGTTCAGCTATCCTCCTCCTAGCTTTCTAGGTAATCAATTGTTCCAATCTCAGTAAGAACTGTAGATGATCTTACAGAGAAGATTCTGACAAACCCTAATACTAGTAAGAAGTTAATTCTATCCTCAGTTTTCTGAATCAGTCGGAGCCCATACCATCATTCATGTGACTGATAGACTGACTAACTGACTGACTGACAGACTGCAGCCACTACGGGAGAACAGGGCGTTGCCGTGCGCCACTTTGCACGGCAAAGACACCTATACGCACGGCAAAGGCTTTGCCGTGCGCGTGCGCACGGTAAAGTTTGCCCGGCAAAGGTAGCGACGGCAAAGCCAACGTTGCCGTGCGCGTGCTCGTTCCGCACGGCAAAGCCCTCTGCCGTGCGCTCAGGTCTCTCGCCGTGCGCCAAAGTCCGTGCTGCGTGCGGCACCTGCGTTGCCGTGCGCGCGGGGGCTTTGCCGTGCGCGCGTACGTTGCCGTGCGGCCAACACTTTTCCGTGCGCGCATACGTTGCCGTGCGGCTGCTCCGTGCCGTGCGGACGCTTGCCGTGCGCCACCTCGCACGGCAAAGTGCTTTGCAAGACACCCCCCATGACCTCCCAGGTCTACAGAGCTGCCGCCACGTGGCCCCTTTGCCGTGCGTGTGCACACGGCAAAGTGACCAAATGTCCTTTGCCGTGTGCACACGCACGGCAAAGGGCCCTGTTTTTTCATTTTTTGCTGTTTTTTGCTTATTCCCTGCATTTCAAATATAACAATTGACAATAAAGCATATACTCATATAATCTTCAACATAACATCACCAAACACTACGGGAACACCACAAATACATCAAACACACATATTAATGCATTACATAGAGTCCATAGTCCATCCACACAAGTTACATAGAGTCCATAGTGCAATGTCCAATATTACAATCCATTACAAGCATACAATCCGACAAAGTGCACGAAGACCATGCCATCAACCTTGTCCTCCTCCACTTCCGCCGGCCTCATTGTCATTGCCTTGTGACATAAAATCTATAAGAAGGTTGATGGAATGAACATGCATTTGCATATTGAACACTTGAACAAGCACAAGTAGCGGGTTGGGCACAAGCGTAGGAGGACTCACCGCGGTTCATGCTCCGGATGATGTTCATGTTGTTGACGGTGATAGGTGTCCCCGGGTCTGAGTGGGCGGTGGCGGCATCCACATGGAGTAAGGTGGAGGAGGAAGACTCCCCTGTGGAGTAGACAGAGCCGTATGGCTCATCAGCCAGCTCATCCGTGCCTCGCCGCCGCCGCATCATCCGTCGCTGCTTCGTTGCATCCGCTGCATCATCCGTGTCTGTCGCCGCCGGTACTCCGTAATCGTCCGCTCCATGTTCCGTGCGTGCTCCTCGGGCCGCCTGCTCCTTCGCTGCCATCTCCTCCTACGTTGAGTTGCCGCGATGTCATTAACATTTCAATGGAAAGCATGTAAAGGAAATGTAGAGACCCGAGGAAGAACATACCCGTAACCGCTCGACGACCTAGATCCGAAGCCCGTGGCCGGGGCTCTACCTCAGGCTGGCCGCTCTTACGACCACGACGGATCCGGCGGAGAGAGGGAACCCTCGCCGGGTCGACGCACCCGTCACCAAACCATAGGCGGCCATGCTTCAAGCCTTCTCCCGCAAGCACCGCGACCTCGTGGTCAAAGTCCTCGGCCTCCGGATTGGCCTCCTCGCCGTACTTCCGCTTGAACTTGGAGACATACGACGTGCACCGGGTCTCGGATTGCGGGTTAACCCACACGGACCCCGTCTCGAGATCAGGCGTCTTCCTTTGCTTCATCTTCTTTAGCACGGCAAAGACGTTAGGCTTCGCTCCCGTCCCGACTTCCCGCAAAAGAGAACATGTAATTGAGTGAAGTGACACACCCTTGGAGAGTTAACAAATATATAACATGAATTCAAAGAATGAAGGAACCATTAATTTGCTCACCTCCTTCCGCAGGTGAAGAGAGATGGGGATGCTGCCTTGGATATGCGATCCACCTCGCATCTCTGCTCGCTTCTTCTTGCCCTCCTCGTGCTTCTTGAGGTACCGGGGGCATGTCCACCACATGACCATCGCACGAAAGCACCTATCGTCGTTGCCGACGTACCGAGGAGGGTTCTACATGCACAAGATAAACCCATTATGGTAAAATAAACTACATGGCGATAAAGAAATCAATAACACATAAATGCAAATACTCGCAAGTATCGCCACCGGCTGCATGAGCGTGTCGCGAGCGTCCTCCTTACTCATGTGGACGAAGCGGTCGGCGTGCCGGTCGCGGACGCATTGAACACGTGCCTCGTAGTGCATGCCGCTCACCCTCTTCCTTGCAAGCTGGTGTAGGACATCATCGCACGCATTCTCCTTGCCCTCGGCCCTCTTGAAGAATTTCCGCAACATAGGTAAAACAAGGGGCATTAGTGCAATTATTGTGAACCAAGGAGAGTGTATGAATGGTAAGAAGTCAAAAGTCACGTACCCGAATTTGGCAACAACCAAATCCGCCGCGGTGCCGCGGCCAAGAGGATCTTCCGCGAGGCCGTAGTGCGCCCACCTCCAAGCTACGTCGGCAGCCACCGGTAGGGGAGATCGACTATCCCGTGGAAATAAAATCTAAGTAGGCCCCCAAGGATGTTCGAGTACCCACGTGGCGGTCTCTCGCGTCGGGTCTTCAAACTGGAACGAGCTGCACCATGAAACGACAACATCAATATGTATGTGATAATAATTTTGATAATGACAAAATTGCGATAACGAAATGCCAAAAAATAACATGTACCTCCTTCCATAGGGCACAAGAACAACGTGCTTGTAGCGCCAGCTCTTCAGCGAGGGGAGCTGTGTTATCCCACGCCGATATGGCTTCCTATCACGTGGCCTCAGCCTCTCCAAAGCTGGAACGTACTGGTAATCCTCCGGCTCACACCACTCTAGGCTTGGATCAGGATCGAACACTAAGTTCCCCAACCCCTCATCCTCCGAGAGGTCGTCCTCGTCCCCCTCCTCCTCCTGGTCCTCCCCACCCCCCTCCTCCTCCCCGGTCCTCCCCACCCACCTCCTCCTCCCGGTCCTCCCCACCCCCGTGGTGCTCCGGTCCTCCTCCTCGTCATCATCATCGGCTGCGGGAGGGGGCTAGGACTAGGAGTGAGTACCCGCGCCGCATTCTTCCTACGCGGCCGCCCCGTGGGAGCGACAGGAGGGGGCTAGGAGGGGGTAGTAGCTCGGCCCCTGCCTCGAAGTCCCTACACCTACCAAGTCCTTGAGCTTCTTTTTAAGACCGCCACCCCTTTTTTTTGGCGCCATGCTTCAATCACCCGCAAACACAAATGAAGAGAGTGGTTTATTAGTACGCAATATTGTAAAGAGATAAATATTAGTGAAAGCAACAGAAATATAAGTAGATGAACATTAATGAAAGCAACAAATAATGCAAAAGGATGAACATTAATTAATTAGTGGAAGCAACAAATAGCTACCATAGAGTTCTCTCAAACATAGCACTGGAGTTCTTACAAATAACCTAGCTAGACAATCTCTATTACACGGAGTTATTACAAATAGGCTAGCCTCACAATTACTACTACATAGATCGTAGCTCCGTGTCGCCATCCGTGATTGGACCGCGTGTCTCCTCATCGTCATCGGGCTCGGCGAACCAATAATCATCAATGAAACCCGGAGGTGGTCCATCTGCATCGAGGTCAATCCCCGCTTTGAACGCCTCGAGCAAACTCGAGTCTTCCGGGCACGGACATCCTCAGCTTCATCTTCTCGCATTGTCTCCATCCATGCCCGCGTCTTCTTGTTCATCGTCTACGACCATGTCATCGATAGTCGGCAAGCCGATTGTGAAATGGCCGGGGAGCCCTTCTTCCCGATAAAACTCGACACTCCTTGCTGAGGGGTCTACGCGGCGGTAATCGTCCTTGTTTGGCGGGGGCGGCCTATTGCGTGAAGGCACCGTCATCACAACATCCCATCCATGTAGACGTTTTGTCGGGTTTCAGCACGCGTACGGGAGATAGAATACTTGAAAGGCTCGGGTTGCCAAGATGTACACATCCTCTCCCTTATAAACGGAGTTCCTTTCAACTTCGACCAACCCAATTTCGGGATCCCGTCTCACCCGACGTGGGTCAAACCAATGGCATTTGAAGACGACGGGATTTAGCCCTTTGTGAAACCCGTAATTCAGCTCGTATATACCCTCGACTCTTCCATAGTAATGGAGCCCATCATCACCTTGACATACCACCCCACTATTTATTGTCTTCGCGTTGGGCCGGCTTGTTGTGTATTGATGGGTCCGGAAGCGATACCCGTTCACGTCATAGGAGTTGAACGCTTCTACGGAATGGTCAAAGCCCCTAGCAATTTTTCTTAGCCTCGACTTCATCTCTTTGTCGAGTTCTTGCCTACAAGTTTAGCACAAGAAGTTTAGAACGAGAAATGACCGATAAATGTAGGAAGTGCTAGCTAATTTGGATAGAATAGTACCAAATTACAAAACCAGCTACCGAAACCGAAACCGCCTCCCTTATCGAAAATTTGCTTGGATTCTTCCGGGGTAGGCTCCCCGTGGGTATTCTTCCAATGTATAGCCTTGAATTTCCTATACCGATGAAAAGATGAAGAGTTAGCCACGAACATACGAGTGAATGTTTGCGAATAATTAAATGGTTCGCACTTACTCGATGTACGGCTTCACTTCGACCATGGTGTTTAAGACATACGAGTGGATCAAGGTCCGCTCAGGTAGGTCCGTTCTGTACGGCTTCGAGCCACTTGACTTGCCACCAAGCCCCACGAAGATGCTAAGCTTGGGTACTTCTTCATTGTTGGCGGC
Source organism: Lolium rigidum (assembly GCF_022539505.1). Taxonomy (NCBI): domain Eukaryota; kingdom Viridiplantae; phylum Streptophyta; class Magnoliopsida; order Poales; family Poaceae; genus Lolium; species Lolium rigidum. Next base: position 56,716,940 of record NC_061510.1, on the reverse strand, counting down.
ATTGTAACGGAGGACCGGGTTGTGCTTTGTGGGAATGTTGGGATCATAGTGCTTAGTGGTGAAGTTTGCCACCTCCACGTTCAGGACTGCCTCGGCTATGGATGCTTCGATCTTGCATTTATTGCCAGTCATTTGACGAAGCTTTTGTGTTTCTCTCTCGGGACCAAACCGCCAACGGCCCCACTCGGGCCCCCTTTAAGCACTCCTCCGCGAGGTGCAGGATCATGTGTTGCATCGGATTAAAAAACCCCGGAGGAAAGATCTTCTCCGGATCGCAAAGCAACACGGGTGCCTCTTCATCCAGCTTCTCAATCACTTTAGTGTCTAACTCCCTAGCACAAATCCGGCGGAAGAAAAAACTCAACCTCGCTAGCACTCGCCAAGTCTTCTCGTGGGACATAGCCTCGAATCATCACCGGCATTATCCGCTCAAGCCATATGTGGTAGTCATGACTCTTCAGTCCTTGTACTCGCAAGCGTTTCAATGTTCGGGCCCTCATCCAGCTTGGCCGCGAACCCATCGGGGAAAACAAGGAGTCCTTCATCCATTGGAAGACCTCCCTTTTTGGGCCTTTGTGAGGCGGAACGGAGCGTGTGGCTTAGTCCAAGTTTTTTGGCACCATTAGGTGGCTGCATGTTCAACTCCGGCCTATCACACCACCTTTGTTGATCAATTCGAGCCTTTATGTTATCCTTCGTCTTCTCGATGTCCACAATCGTGCTCCAAATGGCTTCACCGATATTCTTCTCGTGTGCATTACATCAATGTTATGCGGGAGCTCGAGAAACTCAAAGTAAGGGAGCTTCCATAAGCACGGCTTGTGAGTCCATTGGTGTGTCTCCCCATATCCTAAGAAACCATTCCCATCGTGGCTAGGGCTCGAAGAGCATCTAACTCGGCCTTGATTTCCGTTCCGGTCTTCGGAATTGGCTTCGGGCCACGGACAACACGGCCTTTCTTGAAACTCTTTACATCACTCCCGTATGCATGCCTCCGCTCAAGGAACCGTCGAGCTTCATCAAAGCATGAATACTTGCCTCCCTTGTTTAGCGCAAGAAAGTCACGGCCCGTCCGCACCGTGGGCAAGGCCACTTCCCATGTGTACACCACCCGCGAACAAAGCACGTGCCGGCAGGTCATGCGGGGACGTGTGGTACCACACATACATATCGAAGTACTCCTTCTTTGATGCGTCATATGTTCGGATCCCGCGACCTTCCCAGCCACGAACCAAGTCATCCACCAGCGGTTCCGTGTACACATTCATGTTCTTGCCCGAGTATTTGGGCCCCGGGATTATCATCGACACAAACATGTTCTCCGATCTCATGCGTACGCCAGGGGGAGGTTCATGGGAATAACAAACACCGGCCAACAATCGTATACTCGCAGCCGACATACCATATGGATTGAACCCATCGTCTGATATCGCAATCGCTACGCTCCTCGGGTCACCCGCTTTCAGTGGAAATTTCTTCACAAAGTTCTTCCATGCAGTACCATCCGACGGATGTATCATCTTGTCGGTGTATCTGTTTCCTTCCACGGCCCACCTCATCCGCCGGCGTATCCTCGGTCATGAAGAGCCGCTGGATCCTCGGTAGAACCTGGAAGATAGCGGAGGATATTCTTGGCAACCGTGGTCCGCCTTTCCGACCATCACCATTGCGGTCTACCTCAAAGTATCTAGAGGAATTGCATTTGATGCAATAATTTGTGTCGCCGTGCTCCTCTCCGAATAGCATGCATCCCTTTGGACAAGCGTGTATCCGCTGAGATGACATCTTAAGGTCACCGAGCAATTTGGTCGAATAGTAGAAGTTTTGCGGCAAGAGGTGCCCTTTCGGCGAAGGCTGCCTACGATGACCGGAAGTTCATCGAACCCATCTCTCGCACAAGTTCCTATGGCACTTCAAGGCCATAAGGCGAGCGATGGCATCTAGTTGGGTAACCTCTCGTATTTTCATGTAGGGGTTTCGCGAAGCAAACAGAGCCTCATAATACTCCTTTGTGTTTTCCTCCGGGTCCTCACTTGTCTCCCGCATCCCGAGGTGTCTCCACCTCTACATGAGAGCTTTCAGCACATTACCATTAGCCAAGTTTTCTAAGCACCTATCAAAACCAGTGTCATATTCCCCCTAGGTTGAATCTGCCGCACCTCCTTCCTAGCACGTTTCTTTGCCTTTTCTCCATGGTAAGTCCAAATCATGTAGGACGGTGTGAACCCAAACTTGATCGGTGCAAACTCATAGTTTCCTTGTCCCGTGCCTTTCGGTTAGCGCACTTACTACAAGGGCACCAAACACTTATAGGTCTCCGCTAGGGATGGCAAACGCCCTATCCACAAACTGCTCTGTCTTTTCTCCCCATTCATCAAGATAGTTCCACCGACCGATTCTGCCATCGTACATCCAGCCACGATTATCCATCCTCTAATCAGCAACAAAACAGACGAACATAGCATTTATATATCAAATACGAAATAAATGCATCATATATTTATTTATTTTACGCGTGCATCAACCTGAAACTCTACTAGGTGGGCTCCTAGCAGCCGCCGGATCCGTAGATTGAGTACGTTCTCCGCAGCTCTACCCCGATCCGAGACAGATTTCGGCAGCACCTCCCCGCTGCTCTCCCGATACACGTCTCGGCAAAAAGCCGAGAGGGGTGTGCATCCGGAGAACAACGGGGGAGCGCTACCGAAATCCTGTCTCGGATCGGGTAGAGCACGGAGAACGTACCCAACTACGCATCCGCCCGGCTGTCCCGATAAATGCCGTAAGAGTTACGGTTCATAATATGCGAGACCACTAATGCATATTTATCCGCGTAACCCTTACGGTCGGGAAGAGACGCCTAGGTATCGCGACGAGACTTGGTGATCTAGACATAAAGAAAAAACCTAGGTACAAGAGAGGCGAACGGATTCTCACCCTCGAAGCGTGACCGACAGCCGGCGAAGAAGACCAATGACCCTCCGGCAACGCTCCTCAAGCACCCCGACAACGCCGGCCCCCGTGTCCACCTCGAAACATCGTCTGCATAGCGAGAAAAATAAATTAGTCATTCAAGTCAAGACTAAATTCTGCCTCATTCAAGTGTCTTATCTTGATCCATCCAAAGGCATAAGGCAAAGTATTTTAACTTCATGCATGATATGAATAAGATACCGGCTCATGTCAAAATATCACACAAATAGCAGTTTTCATTTAAATTTAACACACAAACAACCCATAGATTTCCAACTATCACACAAATAGCCCATAAATTTCCAAACTTCACAACAATTTATCTACATTCCTCACCTTCAATTTGCCTGCGAGATGGGCGGATGCATGGGCGCTAGGGATCGATGGGCAGCAGGGCGTCGGCCCGAGGCAAGGTGCGGGTGGAGGACCTCCCGAAATCGGAGGAGGAGGCGGCGGTACTTGGAGGCGGCGGCCGGAGTTGGAGGCAACCGCGAGCAGCAGCGGCAGCACGGGCGGCGGCGGAGGAGGGGCAAGCGGCGTCGGCTAGGGGAGACGCGAGCAGCGAGCACGGCGGCGGCGAGGAGGGGCAAGCGGCGGCGAGGGAGGGGCAGCGGCGGCGAGCAGGGCGCGCGAGCGGAGCTGGGGCGTGCGGCAGCGGCAGCTAGGGGAGGGCCCGCGGCGGTGGTTGTGGTGGCGGCGTGGGCGCGACTCGGGCGCGCGCGGGTGGGCCAAGCAGCGGCGGGCGGCGGCGGCGTGGAAGGGGGCACGAGGCGCGTGGTCGAGCTGGGCGTGTTCGCGGCTCGGGTGCCCGACCAGGTATCTTATCCGCGCACTTTGCCGTGCGCCGCTTTGCCGTGCGGCAAAGGGCCTCTTGCCGTGCGGCGACTCTTTGCCGTGCGCATGGCGGCTCTTGCGTACGGCGGGGATTCTTGCACTGTGCGCCTACGCACGGCAAAGAATTTTTATTTTATTTTTACCACTTCTATAACACTAAGAATTTTATTTGTAAATTATCAATAACATTAAGTTTTATTTGTAAATTATATTAAACTTGTTTTTCAAAATGTTTATTATTTAATACTATATGTTTCATGTTTTTCAAGAAATGTGTGATTAACCATAACCCTAACCCTAACCCTAAATCCTAACCCATTGATCTAGCCACATTAATCATAACCCTAACCCTAAATCATATAACCCTAAATCATATAACCCTAAATCATAACCCTAACCCTAAACCCTAACCCTAAATCCTAACACATTAATACTTAACCATAAATCCTAACACATTAATACTTATACATGCATCATAAACCCTAACTCTAACCCTAAACCCTAAACCTATATCTAACCATAAATACTTACCCTTTAACCTAAATCTTTGGTTCTCCATGTGTATATGTACTAAACAAACCTAAAGGAATGAAAAGTTACATTGGTGCACCTGCGCAGGAGAAATCTACGGGGTAGACCCACGGGCACGCGTTCACTGTTTTGGGGGAGAGGGAGACACGACCGCCGGAGCACCGGAACCCCACCAAACCTTGCATGTGGACCTATTCTATGTTTCAAAGTGTGGTGCAAGGTCTAATGGTGCAAAAGTAGCTCCCTAAACCCTAAACCCTAAGCCGGGAGGCTTCGAGCCCTAAACCCCTCTAAATCCCTAAACCACGACGCCGGAGCTGCAACCATGCATCATAAACCCTAACCCTAACCCTAAACCTAAACCTATACCCTAACCATAAATACTTACCCTTTAACCTAAACCTAGCCCTACCCCTAAACCTAGCCCTAACCCTACACCTAACCCCAACCGAGAATCCGGCTCACCGTCGATCGTGGTGATAATGGCTCTAGCTGCGGTGTATGTGCCAAAGGGTCCCAATCTTGGTTCTCCATGTGTATATGTACTAAACAAACCTAAAGGAATGAAAAGTTACATTGCGTGCACCCTCGCGAGAAATCTAGGGGGTAGACCCGCCGGGGCACGCGTTCCGCACTCGTTTTGGGGGAGGGAGGGGGATAACGACCGCCGAGCACCGGAACCCCACCAAACCTTGCATGTGGACCTGTTCTATGTTTCAAAGTGTGGTGCAAGGTCTAATGGTGCAAAAGTAGCTCCCCAAACCCTAAACCCTAAACCGGGGAGGCTTCGAGCCCTAAACCCCTCTAAATCCCTAAACCACGACGCCTGAGCCTGCGTAATCCATGCATCATAAACCCTAACCCTAACCCTAAACCCTAAACCTATACCTAACCATAAATACTTACCCTTTAACCTAAACCCTAGCCCTACCCCCACAACCTAGCGCCTAACCCTACACTCTAACCCTAACCTCAGCAGATCCCGCTCACCGTCGATCGTGTGATAATGGCTCCAGCCGGTAGGCAAAGGGTCCTAATCTTGATTCTGCCATGTATAGTGGACCAACCAAACCTGAAGGAACTGCCATGTGTATATGGTGCCAGGTCGCACGTGATGGAATGAAGAGCGAGGTTAGGACCCGCCGGAGACCGTACCGTCGCTGGGCGGCGTGATCGCGGCCGCCAGCTTCGGGTCGGTGAGGAGCAGTGATGAATGACGCGAGCACCTGGCGAACGGTCTCACGCCGAAAGCAGCTTGCATGTGGACCTATTCTATGGCCGGAGTGTAGGAGCTGCAAGGCCTCAACGCGTGCAAAAGTAGCCCTAAACCCGCGTGAGCCGCTAGAACCGTGCGGATGCCTGAGCGGAGACCCTCAAGCCTCTAAACTCCCTACCGCGCCTTATCCGCATTCTTTGCCGTGCGGCCTCTTGCCGTGCGGCAAAGGTCCTTTGCCGTGCGGGAAGCTTTGCCGTGCGCAGCAGTGCCTTTGCCGTGACGGCGAGCTTCTTTACCGTGCGCCTGCGCACGCAAAGCATTTTTTTTTTATTTTTACCACTTCTATAACACTAAGAATTTTAATTGTAAATTATCAATAACATTAAGTTTTATTTGTAAATTATATTAAACTTGTTTTTCAAAATGTGTATTATGTAATACTATATGTTTCATGTTTTTCAAGAAATGTGTGATTAACCATAACCCTAACCCTAACCCTAAATCCTAACCCATTGATCTAGCCACATTAATCATAACCCTAACCCTAAATCATATAACCCTAAATCATATAACCCTAAATCATAACCCTAACCCTAAACCCTAACCCTAAATCCTAACACATTAATACTTAACCATAAATCCTAACACATTAATACTTAACCATGCATCATAAACCCTAACTCTAACCCTAAACCCTAAACCTATACCTAACCATAAATACTTACCCTTTAACCTAAATCTTTGGTTCTCCATGTGTATATGTACTAAACAAACCTAAAAGAATGAAAAGTTACATTGGTGCACCCTCGCGTGAGAAATCTAGGGGGTAGACCCGCCGGGAACCCGTTTCGCTGTTTTGGGGGGAGGAGGGGGAGAACGACCGCCGGAACACCGGAACCCCACCAAATCTTGCATGTGGGCCTATGCTATGTGTGAAAGTGTGGTGCAAGGTGTAATGGTGCAAAAGTAGCTCCCCTAAACCCTAAACCCTAAACTGGGGAGGCTTCGAGCCCTAAACCCCTCTAAATCCCTAAACCACGACGCCGAGCTGCAGAAGCATGCATCATAAACCCTAACCCTAACCCTAAACCCTAAACCTAAACCTAACAATAAATACTTACCCTTTAACCTAAACCCTAGCCCTAGCCCCTAAACCCTAGCCCTAACCCTACACCTAACCCTAACCAGTAGACCAGGCACACCGTCGATCGTGTGATAATGGCTCTAGCTGCTGGTATATGTACCAAAGGGTCCCAATCTTTGGTTCTCCATGTGTATATGTACTAAACAAACATAAAGGAATGAAAAGTTACATTGGTGCACCCTCGCGCGGAGAAATCTAGTGGGGTAGACCCGTCTGGGCACACGTTCCGCTGTTTTGGGGGGAGGAGGGGGATAACGACCGCCGAGCACCGGAACCCCACCAAACCTTGCATGTGGACCTATTCTATGTGTCAAAGTGTGATGCAAGGTGTGATTCACAAAATGGTGCATGGCATGGATCCCCGGTCTCGACATTCCTCACCTTCGGGCGATAACACTTACCATGATTCCCGGACGTGTACGCTCGAAGTGTCCCGCCTGCGGGTATATCGGGGGCTAGACTGTGCCAAAGGGTGCCACACATGGTTTTCCATATGTCCATGGACTAAACAAACCTAAACCTATGAAAAGTTACATTGGTGCACCTCGCGCGGAGAAATCTAGGGGGTAGACCCGCCGGGCACACGTTCCACTGTTTTGGGGGAGGAGGGGGATAACGACCGCCGGAGCACCGAACCCCACCAAACCTTGCATGTGGACCTATGATATGTGTCAAAGTGTGGTGCAAGGTCTAATGGTGCAAAAGTAGCTCCCCTAAACCCTAAACCCTAAACCGGGGAGGCTTCGAGCCCTAAACCCTCTAAATCCCTAAACCACGACGCCGGAGCTGCGAAGCATGCATCATAAACCCTAACCCTAACCCTAAACCCTAAACCTAAACCTAACCATAAATACTTACCCTTTAACCTAAACCCTAGCCCTAGCCCCTAAACCCTAGCCCTAACCCTACACCTAACCCTAACCGAGTAGATCGTGCACACCGTCGATCGTGTGATAATGGCTCTAGCTGCTGGTATATGTGCCAAAGGGTCCCAATCTTTGGTTCTCCATGTGTATATGTACTAAACAAACCTAAAATAATGAAAAGTTACATTGGTGCACCCTCGCGGAGAAATCTAGGGGGTAGACCCGCCAGGGCACGCGTTCCGCTGTTTTGGGGGAGGAGGGGATAACGACCGCCGGAGCACCGGAACCCCACCAAACCTTGCATGTGGACCTATGATATGTGTCAAAGTGTGATGCAAGGTGTAATTCACCAAATGGTGCATGGCATGGATCCCCGGTCTGACATCCCTCACCTTCGGGCGATAACACTTACCGCATTCCCGGACGTGTACGGTGAAGTGTCCCGCCGCGGGTATATCGGGGGCTAGACTGTGCCAAAGGGTGCCACACATGGTTTTCCATATGTCCATGGACTAAACAAACCTAAACCTATGAAAAGGTATATTGGTGGAACCTCGCGCGGAGAAATCTAGGGGGGTAGACCCGCCGGGGCACACGTTCACGCTGTTTTGGGGGAGGAGGGGGATAACGACCGCCGGAGCACCGTAACCCCACCAAACCTTGCATGTGGACCTATGATATGTGTCAAAGTGTGGTGCAAGGTCTAATGGTGCAAAAGTAGCTCCCCTAAACCCTAAACCCTAAACTGGGGAGGCTTCGAGCCCTAAACCCCTCTAAATCCCTAAACCACGACGCCGGAGCTGCAGAAGCATGCATCATAAACCCTAACCCTAACCCTAAACCTAAACCTAACCATAAATACTTACCCTTTAACCTAAACCCTAGCCCTAGCCCCTAAACCCTAGCCCTAACCCTACACCTAACCCTAACCAGTAGATCAGGCACACCGTCGATCGTGTGATAATGGCTCTAGCTGCTGGTATATGTGCCAAAGGGTCCCAATCTTTGGTTCTCCATGTGTATATGTACTAAACAAACCTAAAATAATGAAAAGTTACATTGGTGCACCCTCGCGCGGAGAAATCTAGGGGGTAGACCCGCCGGGCACGCGTTCCGCTGCTTTGGGGGAGGAGGGGATAACGACCGCCGGAGCACCGGAACCCCACCAAACCTTGCATGTGGACCTATGATATGTGTCAAAGTGTGATGCAAGGTGTAATTCACCAAATGGTGCATGGCATGGATCCCCGGTCTGACATCCCTCACCTTCGGGCGATAACACTTAACGCATTCCCGGACGTGTACGGTGAAGTGTCCCGCCGCGGGTATATCGGGGGCTAGACTGTGCCAAAGGGTGCCACACATGGTTTTCCATATGTCCATGGACTAAACAAACCTAAACCTATGAAAAGGTATATTGGTGGAACCTCGCGCGGAGAAATCTAGGGGGGTAGACCCGCCGGGGCACACGTTCCGCTGTTTTGGGGGAGGAGGGGGATAACGACCGCCGGAGCACCGTAACCCCACCAAACCTTGCATGTGGACCTATGATATGTGTCAAAGTGTGGTGCAAGGTCTAATGGTGCAAAAGTAGCTCCCCTAAACCCTAAACCCTAAACCGGGAGGCTTCGAGCCCTAAACCCCTCTAAATCCCTAAACCACGACGCCTGAGCTGCGAAGCATGCATCATAAACCCTAACCCTAACCCTAAACCCTAAACCTAAACCTAACCATAAATACTTACCCTTTAACCTAAACCCTAGCCCTAGCCCCTAAACCCTAGCCCTAACCCTACACCCTAACCCTAACCGATAGATCGATGCACACCGTCGATCGTGTGATAATGGCTCTAGCTGCTTGGTATATGTGCCAAAGGGTCCCAATCTTTGGTTCTCCATGTGTATATGTACAAAACAAACCTAAAATAATGAAAAGTTACATTGGTGCACCCTCGCGCGGAGAAATCTAGGGGGTAGACCCGCCGGGCACGCGTTCCGCTGTTTTGGGGGAGGAGGGGATAACGACCGCGGAGCACCTGGAACCCCACCAAACCTTGCATGTGGACCTATGATATGTGTCAAAGTGTGATGCTAGGTGTAATTCACCAAATGGTGCATGGCATGGATCCCCGGTCCGACATCCCTCACCTTCGGGCGATAACACTTAACGATTCCCGGACGTGTACGGTGAAGTGTCCCGCCGCGGGTATATCGGGGGCTAGACTGTGCCAAAGGGTGCCACACATGGTTTTCCATATGTCCATGGACTAAACAAACCTAAACCTATGAAAAGGTATATTGGTGGAACCTCGCGCGGAGAAATCTAGGGGGTAGACCCGCCGGGCACACGTTCCATTGTTTTGGGGGAGGAGGGGATAACGACCGCCGGAGCACCGTAACCCCACCAAACCTTGCATGTGGACCTATGATATGTGTCAAAGTGTGGTGCAAGGTCTAATGGTGCAAAAGTAGCTCCCCTAAACCCTAAACCCTAAACTGGGGAGGCTTCGAGCCCTAAACCCCTCTAAATCCCTAAACCACGACGCCTGAGCTGCGAAGCATGCATCATAAACCCTAACCCTAACCCTAAACCCTAAACCTAAACCTAACCATAAATACTTACCCTTTAACCTAAACCCTAGCCCTAGCCCCTAAACCCTAGCCCTAACCCTACACCCTAACCCTAACCGATAGATCGAGCACACCGTCGATCGTGTGATAATGGCTCTAGCTGCTTGGTATATGTGCCAAAGGGTCCCAATCTTTGGTTCTCCATGTGTATATGTACAAAACAAACCTAAAATAATGAAAAGTTACATTGGTGCACCCTGCGCGGAGAAATCTAGGGGGTAGACCCGCCGGAGCACGCGTTCCGCTGTTTTGGGGGAGGAGGGATAACGACCGCCGGAGCACCGGAACCCCACCAAACCTTGCATGTGGACCTATGATATGTGTCAAAGTGTGATGCTAGGTGTAATTCACCAAATGGTGCATGGCATGGATCCCCGGTCTGACATCCCTCACCTTCGGGCGATAACACTTAACGATTCCCGGACGTGTACGGTGAAGTGTCCCGCCGCGGGTATATCGGGGGCTAGACCGTGCCAAAGGGTGCCACACATGGTTTTCCATATGTCCATGGACTAAACAAACCTAAACCTATGAAAAGGTATATTGGTGGAACCTCGCGCGGAGAAATCTAGGGGGTAGACCATCCGGGCCCACAGACAACCGTTTTTAGGGGGAATGACCCCGGAGCACCGAAATGCAACCAAAACTTGCAACTGGACCTAAAACCTACCCTAACAAACCTAAGAGAATGAAAAAGTACATTGTGCACCCTCGCGGAGAAATCAACGGGGTAGACCCGCCGTCCCGTCGTTTTGGGGGAAGGAGGGGGACGGCCGCCGGAGCACCGGAACCCTCATATTTGTGGGGGATGAGCATGGAGATTAATTTTGTATTGCACATTGTCTTAAGTAACACTAATAAATAGTCATCAAAAAGTAAAACTAATAAAAAAATAAATATAAGTATTAGATGAAATAAAATAGAAAGAAAAACAAATAAAATGAAGTATGGCGCACGGCAAAGAAGGAGTGCACGGCAAAGGCGTCTTTGCCGTGCATTTTATCTGGCCGCACGGCAGAGGAGGCCCACGGCAATGTCCCAGTCCTTTGCCGAGCACAGTTTCTTTGCCGTGCGGCCTCCGTTGGCTTTGCCGTCATGTTTTCTTTGCCGTGCGCGTTTGAGGAACTTTGCCGTGCGAGGGAACGTTGCCGTGCGGCATGGGTGAGGTTGCCGTGCTCTTTATCTTTGCCGTGCGCCGCCCTTTAACTTTGCCGTGCACATATTCTTTGCCGTGCGTGCCTCTTGCGGCGCACGGCAAAGAATTCTTTGCCGTGCGGTGCCTCACGGCAATGATATGCTGCACGGCAGCGCCTGATTTTCCTGTAGTGAAGGTACTCATCTCTCTCTCTCAGATCTAGCAGTGTATCCAACAGCATAGCATCTACCTGTATAAGATCTAGTGTAGTCGTTGGCTACTCTAACAACCAGCAGTCCTCCGTAACAAATCATGCAAGATCAGATATCTTCAGTGTTCAGTACGCAACCTGGCTCTACCGCCGGCCGACCCCCTGGCCTGCCAGGCTGCCAAGATGGCGTGAGAGCCTAGATCTGAGAATCCCGTGCGTGCGTGTATGAGCAGATCCAAAGGTAGCAGTCGTCACCGAGGATCAGAGCATCTGTGATTGATGCGATTGCATTGGCCAAGCAGACGCTGCTGCCCAACAAACGGACAAGACGAACATTCTTTCAATTACAGCGGCTGCCTGGCAGCTAGCTCGCTTAACGCCTGAGCTAACCTGCACTGGCCCATGGCGCCGGTCTGAATCTGCCCGCTGACGGCGGCTCCGGTCCGACGGCGCGCGCACACACCGGCCGTGTGCACCGTACGTGCACAACTCAAGTGAGGTCACATGCATGGACACGCAGACGCGGACCGACGGATGATCATGCGCTATGGCAAGGCAATCAAATGTCGAGAGCACTTGTTTTTTAATGCGGAAACCGTCGTCCGTCGGGGGATCTTGCTAGCTTGGTGCCGGCCATGCGGCGCGGGACGTAGGCGTCGTCACGGCGAGCGGGGCGCCACATTGAAGTCGATACTCCTCTCGAGAGGCAATATGGAGCGCGCACGCGGCGGCATGCACGCGCTCCGTGTGACCGGCGTTAACTACTCGACCGTCGGATTAGATTGCTGCTGCTCCCCGTGGGTTCCCGTTCCGTTGTCACGGGAAACCGGCCGCCTCCCTCATGTCATGCGGTTTGGCGTGGCTAGCTAGCTCTCACCTCACCTCCTGATGCATCAGTGCATCTTTTATTCTCACCTGTAGGTACGCGATGGGCAATCTAGCTTGGATACTCTCACCTGCATATTTTACTCCCTACACGCTTTCTCTAGTCTTGACTGTTAACATATTCTACTCCGTAGCGAATACCCGTGATGACACATGACTGTTTGCGACTAGAAGCATCCACACTGGATGCAATTATACGATCGATCGAGTGCGGTGGCAAATTAGCAGTAGTTTTACGATTAGCTCATACATGAGTACATGACACATAATTGGCGCTGGGTATCAGTTTGTCGTCCCTGACTCAACATCAGACATATTTAAAAAAACCAATTAGCATTACTAATTCTCAGGTAGCTTACAATGAACTTAGTGTCCAACCAAGTCCAAAACCGATAGATTCGCAAATCACAAATTATAGGATATGACATCATTTGACTAAGGATCAAGCTAATTCTTACTTAGCTGAGAATTAGTCACGCCTGAAAACGATTGGCTAACTTTGCGAAAAGTGTCGTTGGCTCCCGAACATAAGTCTAGTGATCCTTCCATTCTAAAAAAAATTAAAACCATATTTACATGTTTAAAAAAATTCTGAATAATAAATTACAGATTATGATTTTTTGTGAAAACCTCCATTGATATGTTAATAATTATTGATAGTAGTAGTATAAAGAACATAAAAATTTATAAAATTACAACTAGGTTATTGGACCATCTAACGACGACTAAACGCTGGAGCGCTAAAGGCATGCCGCCATCTTCACCCCTCCATTGTTGGAGCCAGCCAATGATTATCGTAGTATAGCTTGTCATAGTAGAGAAATAAGAAGTCGTCATGCTAATATCACAAAAGAGCAGCAAACTCAAAACGCGGAATTCTTTGCATTCTAGTCTGCAAAAAGGAACGATAAAATCTACTCGCATGGTTTCATAATTCTTGTCGTGGTTTTAGTTCAAATTTAAATTGAAATAATGAAAAGAATTATGAAGCGTAGGAAGTAATAAAATTGGAGAATTGAAAATATACGTACTCAGCTCCATACTTTCTAAATTTTTGTGAATCTCAGGATACAAAATATTCAAGATTTATATTTTTCCCGTTCGCTGGATACCTTATTTGTTACATCAATTTTTTTTAAAAAAATTGAAACTTGTAATTATTATCTTCTACTTTTTTAATTGCAGTACCACTAGAACTGGGTAACCAAAAATCTCCACTCAATTTTGATCAATTAATCATGATTGATTTCTTATATTAACTCTCCATCTCAATCAATAGACTGAAACATTACTATACTCAATGATGTGATGATTCTCTAAATAATGTTTCCTCACGAAAGAGATATCCATACGTCCCTAAAAACAACTTAACTTTATTCAGATACGAAGAATTATATTTTAGTTATAGATATATTCTTATCTAGAAAAACTTAAACACTTTATTTTAGAAGTTACGAAGTACAGGATCATCGGTAATTTCTAGTGTGAACTTTTTTTTAGTTTTGCAGAGTCCAATCCACGGTGAAACGCGGTTTGGAGTACTCCAAACACCGGCCACACCGGGCAGTTACTATCATGGAGCGGTTTGTTCCAGATTCTCCCCCATCATTGAATCGGGACACGTTACATGGGTGACCTCGGACGGTTGCTGTGTAGCCCGATCCCAGACAGCCGACTTACAACGTAACTGCCGGAGCGACAAATCTGCACGCCCGTTTAACACTCTACGTGGACCGTCCCTGATCAACGGAAATATATCGTTGTTGCCTTGCGTCGCGCGGCCGGCTCTTTCTTGGCATGCTGCTTGAAACTACCACGTACGCCCCGATCCAACGTCCTTAATTTGCTCAATCTTTCAGGCATTCGCTCTCACAGAACAGAATCAAACACTCCCTTGGTTTCACTAATGTATGACATTTTAGCATTCTTAGATGGATGTATCTGGATGGTTTTTAGTATATGTAATCTTATTTATTTTGGTCTATATCTAATCCATCTTAAAAAAAAAGTCTTACATTAGTGAACAAACGAAGTACTCCAGAACATCATGATTTATTTTTCGAGGCTTGCTCCACTACAACCTCCTCCCCTGAAATCAACCAAACCTAACTAGAACTATCCAAACCGATGTACAAAGCCAAATCCAAAACTCGGTATGCTCACGTATACGCATACCATACTCTTCAACCTGTTTCACACGAGCGGTACAACCCTGGTCCATCTCAGGTACGTGCCGAAGGTGCTCACCGCATCCGCCAAAAGACAGTCCGGCGTGACTCCAGCAAGAGTCCGGCTAGTCTCGTTCCAAACGCTCGGACGACCCGGTCCAATTGTTGTAGACTGTTTGGTCGTTCATCGCATCGACATCCAGCCTGCATGCTGTTAGCAACCTTGTCAACACGCAGCTAAGAGGCATTTCCGAGGCTCATGTTGGCCAGTGCCTCCTCGCAGTACCTCGTGGCCGCCAGCACCGCGTTGTCGTCCCTCCCACCCGCTGGCCACAAATGCCACCGCGCGGAAGAGTCATCGCCGTACGTAAATACTTGTATCCATACATATGCAACATATTCATACAATTTGTTGGACCATACGGGTTTTATACAGTGCTACATATATTGTTTAGTATTTATGACGTAGAGGTATCAAGCGATCTTAGCCGTCCTTATGTTTAAGTTTGCTTTGAGTTTAGAGAGAAGGTTGTTATTTTCCGGCTAACTACTACCAGCTTCTAGTTAAGCCGAGTGGTTGTGTGAAAATTGCCTTGGTTAACCAGCTTACACCATGACACACAAGTATACAACAGAACAGATTAGATGGTTAAGTCGTCAGGGCAGACGAGAGGGCTAGCTAGCTTTCTCACTAATAAATCAACCAGCAAAAAGCGAAAGTGACAGGGACGCAATTTGGAGTTTAGGCCCCGACAGGCACAATCATTGAGACGTATATGCATACAGGAAAGTTAGAAAGGTATACAAATTACACACGTACGCACCCGACAGGAAGGCTCTCCCTGCCCCTCTCATGTCATCACATACTAGGAATTCACCACGGCACAGCGGCGGCTTAATCTAATGGTCTCCCTCTCCTCCGATAATTAGCTTTTGAAACAAAAAGGCAGAGAAGCTAACTGGAAAGGAGAGGTCCACGGTTACATGCATGAACAAGAATATACAACGGCCATGGCCGGTTTGAGTAGTAGCTAGCTACGGCTGTTTGACTACCTATCTGTCTATGGATGGAGTCTATGATTGATGGATTAGCTAAATGGATGAAAGATTCGGAACTAAACCCCCAGACCAAGAAAGAGCAAAAGTAGGAGGATCATGTCCATGTCCCTGCAGGATCGTATGTTGCTTGCGAGGTGAGGTATTAGCTATGGCGGTAGCTGCTACTGCTCGTAGCTAAGCTAGCTAGCTACAGTAGCAGGGGTGCGATGGAGCGCAGATCAGCAGGCGGCGGAGTGGGTGAAGGGGTTGAAGAAGTGGTGGGTGGCCTTGGGCCTGTCCGGGTCGACCTTGCCGCCGGCGGTGGTGGCGCGCTCGCAGGACGGGCAGATGCTCAGCGTGGCGGCCGGCAGCTGCATGTAGAACGGCGGCGCCCCGGAGGACGGTGGCCCGGAGTTGCTGGCGTTGGTCGGCGGCGGCGGCGGGGCGTACTTGAGGGCGCGGAGCTCCTGCAGCTCGCGCTGCAGGCGGCGGTTCTCCTCGGTGAGCGTCTCGCAGCAGCGCTTGAGGAACTCGCAGTCCACCTCCGTCTGCTTCAGCTTCGTCCTGCATGCATCATGCGAACCAAATCAGAAATGAGATCACCCGCAGTGTTTTTAGGCATGTGTAAAATTTAGGCTCAATGATTTTTCATGCATGCATGGACGTAACAGAAAAGGTGCTAACTTATGCATGCATGTGTAAAATTTATGCACTAAAATTTATGCACTAACTTAATTGGTGCGTATGGAAAATACAGAGTTACTAACCGGGCTCTTCTGTTTTGGAACCAAACCTCCACCTGCCTCGGCCTGAGGTTGAGCTGCTTGGCTAAAGCGACTTTCTGCTTCTGCTCAAATCCAAAAAGAAGACACAAGAAGGTTGTTCAGTTGCTTATATCCATCGATCAACCATATCTGCGAGTTTGCTTCTTTGCATGTATAAGCTCAAAAAGAATAGAGAAGATCTCAGCTATGGCAACAGATGGTCCTTTCTTTCGAAGTAACTAGTACTCCGTATTAATTTGATGATTAGGTAAGTGCAGCTATCTGCGGCCGGTCAACCGAGTGGAATCAAAGCATCAAACGTGAGCGGTACGCATACGTTCGTACTACCGACGTACGTACCGGGTTGAGGGTGCTGTGCTCCTTGAAGCGGTCCTCCAGGAGCGCGGACTGCTCCTTGGTGAGCCGCAGCTTCTTCCTCGTGCTGCCGTCGTCTTCGTCCTCCGCCGCCGCCGTGGAGGATACCATCTCGCCCAGGTCCGCCGCGTCCTCCAGGCGCTCGCGCTTCACCCCCACTGACAGCGACGACACGCTGTGGCCGCCGCCGCCGGAGGCGGTGGCGGTCGCGGTGACGGTGGTCGTGTCGTCCGGCATGCTGAGCGTCAGCGACGGCTCCATGGAGGGCGCCTCCCACCGGGCCTGCCGGCTGCTGCGGTGTGCGGCCGTTGACGAGTCGCCTCCGCCGCCGCCGAGGGACAGGCCCAGCGCCAGGCCTGCGTCGTGGACCTCCTCCTGCGCCATGCCTAACGTGCAGCTAGCACAACCGGCAGGGCAGCTATGTGTCAGCCGCACGCGCCAATGGTTTCTGCTAGCTAGCTTGGCTGGAGAACCCGCGAGCTACCTTCGCCGCGCTTTGGGAGGCAGGCACCGACTTTAATCCAGCTCGCTCTGGTGCCAAGTCTGTTGAATTCTCGCGCGCGAGGTGTCGCGGAGGCGCATGCACGTACGCGTGTGCGTTGGTGTGCTTGGGTAGAAGGAGGAGAGGAGAGGAGAGGAGAGGTGAGGGAGGAAGGAAGGAATGAGTGAGGGGAATGAATTGGTTGAGGGGTTGAGAATATTTGAGGAGGAAGAAGGGGGGACAGGGCGACGCCGAACCCACATCACACATGCGTACCCGCACGCGCACTCACACTCGATCGACACTTGCGGAGCTTTGACAAGCCCAGCTGCAGCAGCGGCAACAGGGAGGTCCAAGCATGCTCCACAGACCAGCGGAGTGCCGTGCTGCGCCCTCTGTGTTTCCTGCTGACAGTAGCTCCTACCGGTCGACCTCTATATTTTCTCAACACCCATCACTGCTGCTCTAAAGTTTTATTTTTTCTGCGAGAATGATTAGTCGTGAGTAAGGTGCGAGCTGAACACGTGGACGCGCCTGTGTAAAGGGGCTGGCAATATTAGAAGCCGCGCGCACGCACACATCGCTCATCTCTCTCTCTCTCGCCCCTTCTGCCCATACGCAAGCTAGCATGTAGGTACTACAAAAGGTGAGACATCCGAATCCCCTCTTTTGTGTACTGGTTTCCGAGGGTGGTCAGTTAGGTACGTACCTAAGTGTATAGATAACTGATCATGTTCAAGGTGGTATTGCCTGAGTTGTACGTAGTACCTTTTCCGGCCCAAGTTAATTAACGCAGATCAGGGAGAGTTGTAATTTTTTACATTACGATCATGACTTCGATCCAAGTTTCTTTGGCTGATTTTTTTTTTTTGAAGCTTTCACCGGGGGGAGAAAATCCCCACCTGAATATATTGCATCAAAAGAGCATTACAAGACCAGGCTCTTGTCCACCCTTGAGGGTTGACATTGGTCAGGATAAATAAGTTGTTACAACAATAGAGAAAAAGAAGACGACAAATGCACTTGATAGGCACTATCTAGCTTACAAGCACGGCGACATCAGCAGGAGACAGGCACATGCACTAGGCTGAGGAGTGGCACTGAACGCCATCGAAGGGTATCACAATTCCGAGTCATTGCAAATGCAGCGCGACCAGCATGCTTAGCAGTCATCCGGAATTTGGCGGTTCAGAGCAATGGGGTCAACGAGTGTCGTCGGCTTGTGCGAAGGGCCTTGCGCCACCGAGACGACATTGCAGACACGAAGCTCGCTGGCCATCATTGCCATCATTGCGAGGAGTTTCTGTCAACGCCTTCGAAGGGCTTTGTGATACGTCTCCGACGTATCGATAATTTCTTATGTTCCATGCCACATTATTGATGATATCTACATGTTTTATGCATACTTTATGTCATATTTATGCATTTTCTGGAACTAACCTATTAACGAGATGCCGAAGAGCCGATTCTTGTTTCTGTCTGTTTTTGGTTTCAGAAATCATAGTAAGGAAATATTCTCGGAATTGGACGAAATCAACGCCCAGGGGCCTATTTTCACACGAAGCTTCCAGAAGACCGGAGAGCTAACAAAGTGGGGCCACGAGGCGGCCAGACAACAGGGCGGCGCGACCCAGGTCTTGGCCGCGCGGCCCTGGCGTCTGGGCCCCTCGTGACGCCCCCTGACATGCCCTTCCGCCTACAAATAGCCTTCGTCGCGAAACCCCCAGTACCGAGAGCCACGATACGGAAAACCTTCCAGAGACGCCGCCGCCGCCAATCCCATCTCGGGGGATTCAGGGAGATCGCCTCCGGCACCCCGCCGGAGAGGGGATTCATCTCCCGGAGGACTCTACGCCGCCATGGTCGCCTCCGGAGTGATGAGTGAGTAGTCTACCCCTGGACTATGGGTCCATAGCGGTAGCTAGATGGTTGTCTTCTCCTTATGTGCTTCATTGTCGGATCTTGTGAGCTGCCGAACATGATCAAGATCATCTATCTCGTAATGCTATATGTTGTGTTTGTTGGGATCCGATGAATAGAGAATACTATGTTATGTTGATTATCAATTTATATCTATGTGTTGTTTATGATCTTGCATGCTCTCCGTTATTAGTAGAGGCTCTGGCCAAGTTTTTACTCTTAACTCCAAGAGGGAGTACTTATGCTCGATATTGGGTTCATGTCTCCGTGAATCTGGGGGAGTGAGAGAAACCTCTAAGATTATGGATGTGCTGTTGCCACTAGGGATAAAACATTGATGCTATGTCCGAGGATGTAGTTATTGATTACATTACGCACCATACTTAATGCAATTGTCTCGTTGTTTTCAACTTAATACTGGAAGGGGTTCGGATGATAACTCTGAAGGTGGACTTTTTAGGCATAGATGCATGCTGGATAGCGGTCTATGTACTTTGTCGTAATGCCCAATTAAATCTCACAATACTCATCATATCATGTATGTGCATGGTCATGCCCTCTCTATTTGTCAATTGCCCAACTGTAATTTGTTCACCCAACATGCTATTTATCTTATGGGAGAGACACCACTAGTGAACTGTGGACCCCGGTCCATTCTTTACATCTGAAATACAATCTACTGCAATTGTTCTACTGTTCTTTGCAAACAATCATCATCCACACTATACATCTAATCCTTTGTTACAGCAAGCCGGTGAGATTGACAACCTCACTGTTACGTTGGGGCAAAGTACTTTGGTTGTGTTGTGCAGGTTCCACGTTGGCGCTGGAATCCCTGGTGTTGCGCCGCACTACATCTCGCCGCCATCAACCTTCAATGTGCTTCTTGGCTCCTACTGGTTCGATAAACCTTGGTTTCGTACTAAGGGAAAACTTGCCGCTGTACGCATCACACCTTCCTCTTGGGGTTCCCAACGGACGCGTGCTGTACGCGTATCAAGCAGATTTTCTGGCGCCGTTGCCGGGGAGATCAAGACACGCTGCAAGGGGAGTCTCCACATCCCAATCTCTTTACTTTGTTTTTATCTTGCTTTATTTTATTTAGTACTTTGTTTGCTGCACTAAATCAAAAACACAAAAAAATTAGTTGCTAGTTTTACTTTATTTACTATCTTGTTTGCACTCCATATTAAAAACACAAAAAAATTAGTTACTTGCATTTGCTTTAGTTTATTTCATCATGTTTCCTCCTAAGTTCACCCTAAAAGACATACCGGTGGGACGTGGGTCTATAATTGGGAGAAATAATATAGAAGAATTTTTCAATCATGTTAGTACCGTTGAAGATTTTGAAGATAGACATTTGGTAGAACTTGCTCCTACTTATGAAATTGCTGCTGCTTCTTTAGTTCGCATGTTGGAAACTAAATTTGTTAATCTCAATCCTATAATCCAACACATGTTTCATACACTTTCTGATATGGAGAGGGGAGAGAAGAGAGATTTTGTTCTAAAAGTCTTAGTGCGAGAATTTGCGGATATAGCTAAAGAAGCTAGAAAAGTTTTTAGTAAGCATGATAGGCTTGGCATGATCACCGATTTTAAAAAAACACTTGAAAAGATGGATATGGATAGAATTAAGTATACTAATAATGTTAGTAATGGTGGGGAGATTAAAGCACCAATACCATGTAAGCTCCTAGCAATGCATGAAGCACTAGAAAATAACTATGCTTGGCTTGTTCCTGAAAATTTGTTTGATGAGAGTAGCAAGCCCAAGACTAATGAAAAGGGAGCCACTGAAACTTATGTATCCAATATACTATGCATGGTTGAGAAAACTCCACACCCCGCTGTGGATGCACCATATTTCGATAATACTTGATACACACTTTCTGCGCCTAGCTGAAAGGCGTTAAAGAAAGCGCTTATGGGAGACAACCCATGTTTTTACTACAATAATTTTATTTTATATTTGAGTCTTGGAAGTTGTTTACTACTGTAGCAACCTCTCCTTATCTTAGTTTTGTGCATTGTTGTGCCAAGTAAAGTCGTTGATAGTAAGGTTCATACTAGATTTGGATTACTGCGCGAGAAACAGATTTCTTTGCTGTCACGAATCTGGGCAAAATTCTCTGTAGGTAACTCAGAAAATTATGCCAATTTACGTGAGTGATCCTCAGATATGTACGCAACTTTTATTCAATTTAAGCATTTTCATTTGAGCAAGTCTGGTGCCTCAATAAAATTCGTCTTTGCGAACTGTTCTGTTTTGACAGATTCTGCCTTTTATTTCGCATTGCCTGTTTTGCTATGCTCGATGGATATTTCGATTCCATTGACTTTCAGTAGCTTTGTGCAATGTCCAGAAGTGTTAAGAATGATTATGTCACCTCTGAACATGTATATTTTGATTGTGCACTAACTCTCTAATGAGTTGTTTTGAGTTTGGTGTGGAGGAAGTTTTCAAGGATCAAGAGAGGGAGATGATACAACATGATCAAGGAGAGTGAAAGCTCTAAGCTTGGGGATGCCCCGGTGGTTCACCCCTGCATATATCAAGAAGACTCAAGCGTCTAAGCTTGGGGATGCCCAAGGCATCCCCTTCTTCATCGACAACATTATCGGGTTCCTCCCCGAAACTATATTTTTATTCCATCACATCTTATGTGCTTTGCTTGGAGCGTCGGTTTGTTTTTGTTTTTGTTTTGTTTGAATAAAATGGATCCCAGCATTCATTGTGTGGGAGAGAGACACGCTCCGCTGTTGCATATGGACAAATAAGTCCTTAGGCTTTACTCATAATATTCATGGCGAAGTTTCTTCTTCGTTAAATTGTTATATGGTTGGAATTGGAAAATGATACATGTAGTAATTGCTATAATGTCTTGGATAATGTGATAATTGGCAATTGTTGTGCTCATGTTTAAGCTCTTGCATCATATACTTTGCACCTATTAATGAAGAAATACATAGAGCATGCTAAATTTGGTTTGCATATTTGGTCTCTCTAAGGTCTAGATAATTTCTAGTATTGAGTTTGAACAACAAGGAAGATGGTGTAGAGTCTTATAATGTTTACAATATGTCTTTTATGTGAGTTTTGCTGCACCGCTTCATTCTTGTGTTTGTTTCAAATAGCCTTGCTAGCCTAAACCTTGTATCGAGAGGGAATACTTCTCATGCATCCAAAATCCTTGAGCCAACCACTATGCCATTTGTGTCCACCATACCTACCTACTACATGGTATTTCTCCGCCATTCCAAAGTAAATTGCTTGAGTGCTACCTTTAAATTTCTATCCTCTACCTTTACAATATATAGCTCATGGGACAAATAGCCTAAAAACTATTATGGTATTGAATATGTACTTATGCACTTTATCTCTTATTAAGTTGCTTGTTGTGCGATAACCATGTTCCTGGGGACGCCATCAACTAATCTTTGTTGAATATCATGTGAATTGCTATGCATGTCCGTCTTGTCTCGAAGTAAGGGAGATTTACCACTCATTTAATGGTTAGAGCATGCATATTGTTAGAGAAGAACATTGGGCCGCTAACTAAAGCCATGAATCATGGTGGAAGTTTCAGTTTTGGACATATATCCTCAATCTCATATGAGAAAATTAATTGTTGCTACATGCTTATGCATAAAAGAGGAGTCCATTATCCGTTGTCTATGTTGTCCCGGTATGGATGTCTAAGTTGAGAATAATCAATAGCGAGAAATCCAATGCGAGCTTTCTCCTTAGACCTTTGTACGAGGCGGCATAGAGGTACCCCTTTGTGACACTTGGTTAAAACATGTGCATTGCGATAATTCCGGTAATCCGAGCTAATTAGGACAAGGTGCGGGCACTATTAGTATACTATGCATGAGGCTTGCAACTTGTAAGATATAATTTACATAACACATATGCTTTATTACTACCGTTGACAAAATTGTTTCTTGTTTTCAAAATCAAAGCTCTAGCACAAATATAGAAATCGATGCTTTCCTCTTTGAAGGACCTTTCTTTTACTTTTATTGTTGAGTCAGTTCACCTATCTCTCTCCACCTCAAGAAGCAAACACTTGTGTGAACTGTGCATTGATTCCTACATACTTGCATATTGCACTTATTATATTACTTTACATTGACAATATCCATGAGATATACATGTTATAAGTTGAAAGCAACCGCTGAAACTTCATCTTCCTTTGTGTTGCTTCAATACCTCTACTTTAAATTATTGCTTTATGAGTTAACTCTTATGCAAGACTTATTGATGCTTGTCTTGAAGTACTATTCATGAAAAGTCTTTGCTATATGATTCAGTTGTTTACTCATGTCATTTACATTGTTTTGATCGCTGCATTCATTACATATGCTTACAATAGTATGATCAAGGTTATGATGGCATGTCACTCCGTAAATTATCTTTGTTATCGTTTACCAGCTCGGGACGAGCAGAAACTAAGCTTGGGGATGCTGATACGTCTCCGACGTATCGATAATTTCTTATGTTCCATGCCACATTATTGATGATATCTACATGTTTTATGCATACTTTATGTCATATTTATGCATTTTCTGGAACTAACCTATTAAAGAGATGCCGAAGAGCCAGTTGCTATTTTCTGCTGTTTTTGGTTTCAGAAATCCAAGTAAGGAAATATTCTCGGAATTGGACGAAATCAACGCCCAGGGGCCTATTTTCACACGAAGCTTCCAGAAGACCGGAGAGCTAACGAAGTGGGGCCACGAGGCGGCCAGACAACAGGGCGGCGCGGCCCAGGTCTTGGCCGCGCGGCCCTGGCGTCTGGGCCCCTCGTGACGCCCCCTGACCTGCCCTTCCGCCTACAAATAGCCTTCGTCGCGAAACCCCCGATACCGAGAGCCACGATACGGAAAACCTTCCGGAAACGCCGCCGCCGCCAATCCCATCTCGGGGGATTCGGGAGATCGCCTCCCGGCACCCTGCCGGAGAGGGGATTCATCTCCCGGAGGACTCTACGCCGCCATGGTCGCCTCCGGAGTGATGAGTGAGTAGTCTACCCCTGGACTATGGGTCCATAGCAGTAGCTAGATGGTTGTCTTCTCCTTATGTGCTTCATTGTCGGATCTTGTGAGCTGCCGAACATGATCAAGATCATCTATCTGTAATGCTATATATTGTGTTTGTTGGGATCCGATGAATAGAGAATACTATGTTATGTTGATTATCAATTTATATCTATGTGTTGTTTATGATCTTGCATGCTCTCCGTTATTAGTAGAGGCTCTGGCCAAGTTTTTACTCTTAACTCCAAGAGGGAGTACTTATGCTCGATAGTGGGTTCATGTCTCCGTGAATCTGGGGGAGTGAGAGAAACCTCTAAGACTATGGATGTGTTGTTGCCACTAGGGATAAAACATTGATGCTATGTCCGAGGATGTAGTTATTGATTACATTACGCACCATACTTAATGCAATTGTCTGTTGTTTGCAACTTAATACTGGAAGGGGTTCGGATGATAACCTGAAGGTGGACTTTTTAGGCATAGATGCATGCTGGATAGCGGTCTATGTACTTTGTCGTAATGCCCAATTAAATCTCACAATACTCATCATATCATGTATGTGCATGGTCATGCCCTCTCTATTTGTCAATTGCCCAACTGTAATTTGTTCACCCAACATGCTATTTATCTTATGGGAGAGGCACCACTAGTGAACTGTGGACCCCGGTCCATTCTTTACATCTGAAATACAATCTACTGCAATTGTTCTACTGTTCTTTGCAAACAATCATCATCCACACTATACATCTAATCCTTTGTTACAGCAAGCCGGTGAGATTGACAACCTCACTGTTACGTTGGGGCAAAGTACTTTGGTTGTGTTGTGCAGGTTCCACGTTGGCGCCGGAATCCCTGGTGTTGCGCCGCACTATATCTCGCCACCATCAACCTTCAACGTGCTTCTTGGCTCCTACTGGTTCGATAAACCTTGGTTTCGTACTGAGGGAAAACTTGCCGCTGTACGCATCACACCTTCCTCTTGGGGTTCCCAACGGACGCGTGCTGTACGCGTATCACTTTGCAAGACCGAGATTCCACCGGGCTTCACGAACCTTGACCCGAAGCTCTGCCAGGGGGATAAACTGAATCACTTGCTCGGAGGGGCACTTGCGCGGACGAAGGGGATCGATCAACCGAGACTGCACCGGTATCACGAAGCTCAACACAAGAGCAGCGACCATCGCCTTCAGAAGCAGCCAAGCTTGCAGGACAGATAGACAGCTTGAGGTCGAGTGCCGCCGTTGTAGCTTTCACAGCAGAACAGATAACCAACCAGAGAGATGGAAGCATATGGCAACACCGCGAGGACGATAGCCTCGCCGCCGGATACGCCGCCCCCAAACGCCACAGTCAATGAGAGACGAATGAGATAGATCGGGGTTCACCAAAGATGAAGTCGCAAGGCACCAAAGTGCAACTCGCGTCACCGAGCCTAAGCCATCAAACTCTCATGCGCTTGCACCAGGGTTCCATCACGACGCCTTCAAGAAGGTCAAACACGACGCCCACGGGCGCCGTCGTCGCAAAGCTTTCGCATGGAAACCACAAGTGCGAGGCTGCTGGTAGCGAAGTCAAGGATTGGGAGCAGTATAATGTCTCCAAGACCACGCCTTCAACAAGGTTAGCGACGCTGTAGGGCGCCGCCGTGGTCAGCTCACACACATGGTTGAGCATGGATTTCTCCGAGAGACACGCAGCGGCCAGAACCTTAACTGGAACCAGAACAAGGCAGCGACGATTACCTTCGACAGATCGCCGGGGCTGAGCAGGAATCACCATGCCTGCAGCGGGCACCGAGGCCAAGGGAATTGTGCCAACCCGCTCACCCAACAGGGGAGCAGGGGACGGCCGCGAGGACGGCAGCGGAGGCCGTCAGTGCTGAGCCACGCCCGCGCGAGGCACAGAGGCAGAGAAGGAGCGGCAGTGCGTCCAACGTCCGCGCAACTTGGCCATCGGCATGTCAGCGACAGGGGCTCAAGCGGGAGGCAGCACATCTGCGCGCATCAGGGGCATCACAGCGGCGCGGAGCATGGCGTCGTCGGATCCGAGGCCAAGGGGGCGGGGGCGCGCGGCAGGGCCAGGCGGAGCAGAAGCTGGGCCGCCCGCCATCGAGGTCGAGCCGCGCAGATCTCGCGCAACCGCCGCCGAAAGCAGGTGGATCCTTGACGCGCGCACAGGGGAGCAGCAGCGTGGCTCCATGGCCGAGCACGCCCGCGTGACGGCCGAGCGACGGCGGCGCGGCGCGCTTGGTCGGCAGTCGAGGTCGTGACCTGGTTTTCGATTTGGGGACGGTTTCGTGGTGTGGAGTTGGATTTTGGTGGGAGTCAGCTGGAGGAGACCCCCGCTGCCGCCGTCCGCCGTTGAACGGCCTCCTCCGACGGCGGCGAGGGCTGAGGGGGAGGTGCGGCGGCGGGTTCTTGGTTGGCGGCGCGGGGGCGCCTCGGAGTCGCCCGAGAGCGACCCGGAGGCGTTAGGGTTTTCGTTACGTCTTCTATCGGAATAGCAATGATTGTGCCAGTCAAGCCTTTGGCTGAAATTTGGATCAGGGCGGAGCTTACAGTATGAAATTTTTGGTGAAAACTTTCTTGTGCACGTGTTAGTCTAGTCAATGTCCTTAGGTAAGGATGTGAGAACATGTTTCTCAGTTGCAAAAATGATGGTCGAGAGCCCTTCTTGGAAGTTGTCCATTTGCATGCGCAGAAAATGACATAACAATCCTTCGTATGAATGGAACGGTAAAAAAACGAGGATATCAAGAAAAGGGAGGACACCAGTTCACAATTGATTTTGACTATCGCTTTAATGAGCAATCTACAGATTTAATTAAGAACTTCACTTGTCTCGGACTAAATTTCTAGATTAAGTGCGAATAAGCTTGCTCACTTTGGATAGATATTTTTTCTAAATATGAGCATAAGCATATACAAGATAGCCTTGAGCTATTAATTATTCATATGGGGATAACTGAAAACTTTGATGATTTTCCTTGCGTTCGAAAGAGCCTTCTCGGAGAGAAATGTCATCAAAACCTAGTTCCCCAACAAGATATCCGCAATGACTTCTTGATGGCTTGATGTTGTCATGCATCGAGCAAGGAATAGTTAATGTCTTGATCGATAGAATTACGGAAGATATTCAGAAAAATAATAGGGCTTTGACATTTCCAAGGCATTCTATACGACATTAAAGTCCATTGTTGGTACTTTTTTTAGATTCTACTCAAATTTAAATATGTTTCTAATTCAATTGTACTAAGTAATTATATAGTATTAATGTCTCAGGACTAATTTTGGTTTTGCATATTTTTTTAAGAGTGTGCCCTATATCAGATTATTTCCGTCCTCTGCCACTGTAGTTGGGTATCGTCTGCACACTACATGAACCAATCAAGGGCCCGACGGCCTTCGGCCGTCGGCACAGGATATGGCCATCGGGCCCTTGTGCGTTTCCTGGAGTGGCACAAATGATTGTGGGAGAGAAGGAAGGGATTGAACATGGAGGTGTGCTTTATGTGTGATATCGATTGTGGCAAAATATTACTACTCATCATGCACCCACCCCAACCATGAACCACCTACGTACTCCCTCCGTCCACAAATAAGTGTACTTCTAGCTTTTGTACTAAGTCAAACATTTTAAGTTTTGACCAATCGTGGAAAAAAAAAGTAGCAACATATATAATGAGATTTTGGTATAATTTGAAACTACATTTCAAAACGAATCTCGGGATACTAAATTAGTTTCATAAATGCTACTACTTTTCCCTATATATTTGGTCAAAGTTTAAAGAGTTTGACTAAACACAAAACCTAGATGTACACTTATTTGCGGACGGAGGGAGTATGTGCTCTCGTTTACTAGACGTGTGGTTGGCCTGGTTTTTTGCTTGGTGGCTTCTTCCCAATCCCCTTTCCTTCATCACCATCAAGTAGTACTACTACTAGTAATAGCTAGTGTGGGCATTTTCCTTGCCATTCTCCCAGTTCCAAGTAGGCCGCGTTGGCCTCTAGCCCCTTTTCCGTCGCCACCTTCTTTGCTTTCCACATAGGACATGAGCACGAACCTGAACCGGAAAACCTGAGCTTTTTGTGTGTGTGTGGGGCAGAGGCTGCTGGCTCATCCTGTGACATCTTTCGCAATGATAGGCTCCGAGTTCACATTCAGCCATCCACCCATCTTTCTCACCGATTACTTGCTAACCAGGGCGTTGTAGCTAGATAGGCAGGGGGCAATTAAATTATGTGACGACTTTCCCTTTTCTTTTCTAGAACCACTAGTTCTTCTACTGTTTTGTTTGGTTGGTTTTCGTACCTTTTCTCTTGTGTTGAACATCGTCACATGGACTGCCAGGGCATAAACAGGAGACATCGGTTACTGGATTCATGTCATTCGACTATTGTAGATGGAAGCATGCAACTACCATGCCTGGTAAACAAGACTTCTATAATAATTAATCAAAGTACTCCGTATTATTAATCGAGAATTCAACATAGAGATTATAAGAAGATAGACATGTCTAATTCAGTTTCGGGTGCAAGAAAAATATTCAATTTGAAATTCTTACTGAACCTACAAATATTCATTTTTAAGGACGCACGGCTATTCTGGTTCAGGCATCCGCTCGGATTCACGCATCCATGATTTCATTGCAAAAGATGCATGCTTGGCATATGGACTAAATTATACTCCAAAATATCTTTGATAAGGGATCCATGCTCATACCATATATGTGATGTAACAAGGTCCATTCACCATAGGACAGAATTGAGATTA
Source organism: Lolium rigidum (assembly GCF_022539505.1). Lineage (NCBI taxonomy): Eukaryota > Viridiplantae > Streptophyta > Magnoliopsida > Poales > Poaceae > Lolium > Lolium rigidum. The sequence goes on along the minus strand of NC_061510.1, from coordinate 56,687,950 downwards.
TCACAGTTGAAGAAAGAGCTTTGAGCCAACACTTCCAGCAAAGGAACAATTCACGCAGGGCAACATCGACTGAGCCAACCAGCGAGTGCTAATCACAACTTTTACGTAGAGGAAGTGATGAGGAAGAAATACTTGCAACAATTACACTCACTTCTCCTTCAGCTATACATGCTCAAGTTCTATAAGTAGACGGAGTAATCACTTGAGCTCGAGCACGTCAAATCAATTACTAGGTAGTTCTGTTTCTAATAATCATTTTAGTACCCATGAGAATATGATGATGCCTAGATCCAAGGTGTTTGTATTGCTTTGGAATGAAGAGCATATTATGGACAAGAGGGATGAGTATTGGAGCATGATCAAGCTAAAGGAAAACGCGTATGCTACATTAGCTATAAATGAAAAATTCTATTGCGTCACCCAAGAACAATATGCAAGAGGCGGGTCACGAGTGTACCACTTGATGATTGGGTCAACACAAAGAATGTAGAAGTAGTCAAGTAGTCTATGTAGTGGAAGCAAATGTAGTCAATGTCGCCCTCGAAGTGGTACATCCGATCTAAGCACAACGGTAGCGTTCATATCTCATACACATGGGAATGTGAACCCCGCAGTGCACAACAGTGCTAGCAAACCTTGAGTATCAACATTACGTTTAAGAGGGGGGAAGTGGGGTGCTGGGAAGATGAAAAATAATCAATTTTGGCCAGACCCGCACCTCCATTATATAGGGCACAGCCTAGGTTATAGCACGCCCACCCCCACCCATGGTTCGGTGTTCCCAATATTTTTCCAACTAATGGGCCCTAGGCCCATGTGCCTGCGGGGTGTATCCAAAAAAAATTTCCTTCCTAACACTTTCATGTCTCATTAGTGACCCTATCGGTTCATAGATATCGGCATACGCGAGAACTCATTAATGGTCAATAGTTGGTAGGAAACTAAACCTAGTCATATAGACCCCTATACATAAATAAAGATCATATCAAATAAACTTTTTATATTTCGTATGTGATCTCTTTCCCTCAAGATATGTGTCGATATCAAGGCAAGGTTGTCATCTTTGTTCTAGATCGACCCCTTTCTCTTTAATGTGTACCAAAATTCCCAAAATATGATTAACACCTTAATCATAAGCATGGCCATTCTTTTTCAGAAACCGGACACTAGAGGGTGCCCAAAGTAATATCTCTCTATCACCCGAGGGGAAAATTCCATATTGATGAACCTATGACCCATGACTAGCTTTTCGTTAAACACGAAATTGCCTTCATAATTACCTAGTTATAGAGTAACGTTTGGTGACCTCTAACCATGGTGGCCATCACAACATCCATGGGCGCCTCCATACATGGATAAGTGGGTCCATATTGGGAGCAAATAATGACTATAGAGAGACATGTAACATCTTGGTTATGAGCACCAAGGTTAGAGGTCACCAATAGGGTCACGAGTACATATAGAACAAGAGGCCGGCAACAACTAGGGTTCATTGCCCGGGGGGGGGGGGTTGTAGGGTGGGAGGCAACTAAATTGATGTAGTGTGAAACAATTGAGGTTAAGAAATTCATAAAATGGCCTACTGGAGCGAGATGAACACATTATTTTGAAGAAATTTTTTTGCGAACATTAATCTACATTATTATTTCTCTGGACTACCACCTTCTAGCGGAATGGACAATCCACTCGAGGTGCCATTGATTACAAATGTGGTATTCCGTTATAAAAGAAACATAACATTGACACTGAAAAATTGGTGGTTATGATCATGTCAGTATGTTGTGTGTTTTCTAGAAATCAGAAGGTATCCATTATCTGCCTTGGCACCAAGCCACCAAGCAATAAGGATATATATAACCATGAGTATCTGGTGCACTCCATTTTTACCCATTATTACTAGTATTTGTAGTCAGGTTATCAGCAATAATGACAACCCTAAGGAAAATTCACGCAATAAAGATGTAGACAACCATCCAAAACACCAATAATCTTCATTATGCACTAGCCAATGCAACCAAAAGTTTGAACCAATCGAAAACGCTAAGAAATCCACATATACAGTTCAACACTTCCCCCTCATGTATGATGTGTGGATGAGAGGTCGGCACATGTTGACTTAGAGGTAGGATCAAGAAGCCATGTACATGGACGGGTGGGGCATCATGAATTTTAGGACAAATTGCACCACACATGACTCGAACTCGAGATCTTAGCTTTGATACCATGTCAAGATCTTATGCACTAGCCAACGTAACCAAAAATCTGAACTGGTAAAAAGGGCTAGTGCACCACTTGTACACTTCAGTACCCACTTACATGTGACGTGGAAGGCAAATTAATACATGCGCAGAGGGGGTACAACAAAATTTTGGATAATTTACGCAAGCGAGAACTCGAACTCGAGACCCTTGCTCTGATATACATGGTCAAGCTTCATGCACTAGCCAACACAACCAAACGTTTGAAATAATGGAAATGGTTAGGCAATCCACACACAAGCTTCAATAGATTGTACTCATTCCTTTACAAATTAATTGACACGACTTTTTTTCTTCTAAAATAAGCAAACCTACATACTAAAAAGCTTTACATATCTAGACCAAATCTGACGAAAACCGTGTCACTTAATTTGGAATGGAGGCACTACATCATAGTGTTAGGCACATTCACCAACTTATATTCTAAATCTATATCATACTGCAGGTAGCAAAGTTCCTTCGATCTTCACACATAGTGAGTAGGCATTGCATATACATGTCCCGCATGTGTGTGTACCAAGTATAATTTCACCATGATCTGTTGAGTGTTGCACAGAAAAAAATCGATCGCCATATTTTGCTTGCACGACTGGTTACTGTACATATTGAGGGCTATATATATCATCCTTCACCGCCACCGTTACGCATGAGCTCGAGCTGTGCCATCACCTTTGTCGTGGGGTTTATGCACCCTAGCCAGGCCTTACAATTGCGTGGCCTTCGCATTGGCAGGAGAAGGACACTCCAAATAATTGGTGCAAATGGTAGGGGGTGCTTAATTGCACCATGGCCCCTGGTGTCTAGCCCACAGGGGAAAAAAGAAGGTGACATGGGGCCTAACACTGTACTGGATTATCGGTGCCTCACAAACATATATATAATCAGCTGGTATTTCTTTCTAGGATAGATTGCTTTGGGCACTAGCCATATGGCCTTTTCCCCTCGATTTTGGCAATGAAATTTTGATGTCGCCAGCTGCTCCTCCTACCTGATTGAGTGAAGGTGTGGGGTGCATGATGAGATGTGTTATTGTTGGGAGTACCATGAAATGACCTTCTCTTTCAATGATCAGGAAGGGCGCGCAATGATCAGCCTCATGACGACCAACCACCCACCGTTAACCAAACTGTGTACTAGTAGTACTGTTGTTATTAGTGGTCAAATCGCAAACTAAATAACTGTGGTAATTGATGATGTCCACTGCCAACCGCAAAAACTATCTCCAAATGCATGGACTCAGTTTGCAATGAACATATATCACGTTTAAAAGATATCCTAGCAATGAGCATCACATGACCAGTTGTACTATTCCATAGTCCAATTGCATGCCTTGAAGACGTATTCGTACCATGCCATACTTTCACAACGGCGCAACTAGGATCACACTAAAAACATGCATGACCTTCTAGATCTTTGGGTTGCCCGTACAGATGATACTATAGTATATATTTTGATTTCCCAGAAAAACAAGAGGTTACCTTAATATAACACCAAAAGCCTTTGCTGTTGTATTATTAGCAAGTGCCGGTGGTGCCGAAGATCATACAAAAAAAAACACACATAAGAAATAATGGGAGAGATATCACCGGGCCTCCTGAAAAAATCCTAACAAATATAAATTTCTCAACAAAATAGTTATATTGTTTCCTAGAAACAAGAAATCAACCTCTCAAATTTATCCAAAACATTTATGTTTCATACAACCACACATTATTATAAGAGACATATCACCATGCATGCCCTTTGTGTACATCTATTGTTGTGTGCAAAGAGGTTGGAATAAATAAAACATTTTCAAAATATTAGCCATCTTAAACTACTATCCAGGGTTAATTTATTTCCTATTTTATATGGACACGATAAATCACTGTTAACTATTGTATCCACGTACAATTTAGTTACCCTTTGGTTAGTTCAATATCAGTATCAGGAAAACCACTTGTGAGCGTGAAAAGAAGAAGAAGGAAAACCACTTATGAAGTTTCAAAATTTTGAAGAAAATAAATAATGTACGTAAAGTATGGTACCGTATGAAGTATATGTGCTTAATTTTGTGTAAAAATGTAAATAGTTACAGCCTATGAGGTAGCTAATTTATTTTGTTATCGCGTAGCAGCGAATTGTTCATACTTTTAACCAAAGTTCAGACACATATACTTCTTATTGTTAATTGCAGTTGTTCTTTTTTCTATTTCTTCAAAATTTAAGAGATCTGTAGCTAGGTACGACTTTTTCTTCCAGATACCACTAGGGGGTGTAAAGTGCTCGAGATAAGATAGTTCAAGTACGTAAGTGAGCAGAAAATAGCTTAGCTTGGTGATAAATTTGAGTCAAGACGATAGTTTAGACGAGACCGTATTATTTTCTTATAGAACCCAAAATAGTTTGGTTCCAGAAAGAAAAGAAAAAGACTTCAATACAAAACCAATCATTGGGCCCTAAACTTTATTGGATATATGATTGAACATCATCTTCTCGCGGAGAGGATTCCACACCGAAAAATGAATGACAGAAAAATAAGCAATGTCGTTCCTCTGGGCGATGGTCATATGTTGAGCGTCGCTCGGTTGGTGTCTGGTCGTTCTTCGTTAAAACAATGTCAGTAGATGCTGGTGCCCTCTTGTTGGTCAAGATTTCCCTTTGGCAAAAAGAAAATTCATGTTGACTTATCAGACGCACGGCAGGAGTCCTGACAAAGTCAGTCCGACGTGTTTTGACCTCAATCCGATCGAGCGGTGGTCTTGGCGCCGTTGCTTCCGCGTTTCCATGGATGCCCGCTAGTTACCCTGGTTCTTGCAGATGTATTGCGACGGCTTCCTGAAATAGAAAAACTGTACATGCCATCTATTTATTTGTGGAAACGCAGAGCGGATTAGTGCTATTAACTTGGCATGTTAGGTTTGATCTGACAGGTACATCTGATCTCTGTAGGGACCCAAATCGTGGAGGAAGACTTTGAATGGAAATTAGTTACCACTCCCAGTAAACTTTTTTTCCTTACTTTTTACGTTTCAAGATTCTACGCCACAAGTAAAAGAAGATCTTATCAAATCTTTTGGAGATTCGTGGGTATCATCATTGAAGTAGGCGTGCAACAGTGACAATTACAGTTGACGATGATTGCTCTGACAAATGCCCGTTCGTCTTGCAGTTCATTAAGGAGGGCCACAACAGGATATTCGAAGTTACCAATAAAGTACCGGCGTTGCTTTCAGCCTAATTTCCCAATACACACAGACAGTTATAAACGATGGAAAACCTTGTTTCAGCGTTATTCGGTTGCTTCATGTAAAAGTATACAATTCGGTATACCTGTATCGAATATTGCACATAATATGAGAATTTTGCAGAGGATCCAAGGCCTTATGAAAACTAAGCACATACACAAATACTACGAGGGTTGCAAGTGGATGTCTCACGTAATAAACCCGCTAAAATAGAGGCTGGTTTAAACTAAACTATTTTTTAAAAGTGCACCAACTAACTTAACCAGTTTTGACTACGGAGGGGCTGGATCTGGCACCGCTCTTCATCCCTCGGTATGAACAGCACACACATTATTTTCTGGTTCATGATAAACTTTTGTCAATCAAATTAGCCTCTAACTATTAACATCCGAAGCCCACATTTATACGTGCACCCCAGCTCTAATACAGCAGCAAATTTCAATTATAATTGATTGACTATTTGTTTTTTCTTTTTTTTTTTGAACAGAGAATGGCCCCGAAAGGCCTAGAAGCAGTATTCCAATGCGGCGGGTACACAATTACAAAGACACCCTTTTACATCTCTTGCCCTGAGAAATCTAGAATTTGAAGAAAAGGCATCTAAAATTACAGAAAGGACCCTAGCACAAAAAGGAGAAAGCAATCAGGTGCCCGGAATCCATCTCCACCGCACGCCGGCGACCTCGAGGCGCTGTTCGCCGAGGTCTGAGAGGAGGTTGCTCGGGAAACACTCGTTGCCGACGCAGAACTATACACGCCGACCACCTCGACACCTCCGGGGACGAACCACTTGGGGGCGACGCGGCGGCGAGCTCCGACGCATGGTCGATGTACAAGGCCTCCAGATGGAGGTTGAGCTCCTGGACGAGGGCCGCCAATTGGCCATAAGAAGCAGGGGCAAGGCAAGCAGCCAACATAGGTCCCCTGGTGAAGAACTCTCTAAGAAGAACGCCGCGACGAACTCTCGGCACAAACAGCCACAGCTTGCAGCAAGAAAAGATTGGGAAAAGAGGAGTAAGGCCAGCCGAAACCAAGCCCTGCCATGGATTAGACCAAGAGGTGTTGGCATAAGATCCAGCTGTTATCACATGAATTTGACCGGATCAGAGGTGGGCCGTGATTAAAGATGGACTTGAAGAATATACACGGAAGATATACATGAATCGGCCTTGTACACGAAGTTTGGGCTAGTTTGCCCGTGTATCTGTAAATATAGTAGGATACGTGTCGGTTAGGTAGAATTTGGCTCGTACACGGTTGGGATTATTTCCACGTTAGAAAGTCTACGGACTATAAATATGTATCTAGGGTTATTGAGAAAAACAACAATCACGTTCACAACAAACCAATCTAGGCGCATCGCCACCCCTTGTTTCGAGGGTTTCTTCCGGGTAAGCATCATGCTGCCTTGCGATCTAGGCAGTATACGTTTATTCGTTGTTCATGCGTTGCTCGTGCTGAAGCCTTGTTGATGGCGAGCAACGTAGTTATCATAGATGTGTTAGGGTTAGCATTGCTTTACCACGATATATGCTTTTATCCATGCTATCCCTAGACGTCTAGCCACCCTTGTACCGATCTGAGGTGCAAGGGTGGCATCCTACTTAGTCATTGTTTAGTAGATCCGATCCGTTACGATTGCTCCTTGTTCTTCAAGGATTAGTTTAATATCTGCATAGTTAGGCCTTGCAAACGGGTTGAAGGATCCAGTAGCACGTAGGGTGTAGTTTGCTAGCCCTAGATAAGATGTTCCGGGAATCAACTCCATGTTGGTTTTTAGGCCTTATCTAGGGCTGGTTTATTATCACCTTGCGTGGCTGCCAGGCTCAATCACGTGTAGGATGTTCCGATTATGCGGTGAAAACCCTAAATCGTCGTAGGTCGTTTTAGCTCGTATTTAATGTTTACATGTATGCCATGCAGGAAACTAAGCGAAGCAATCCATCACCTTCCTGACTAGGTATAGGTCAGGTGGCACGCCCTTGCACCAGCATCGGGACGTGCGTGCCGGAGCTTTGCGGGCCGTCGCTCGAGGGACCAGGGCCAGCCGCAGTTCTGGGAGCCTCCCGGCCCTACGTGTTGCACGTCGCTACTCGCCGGTGGGTTTCGGATGCCAACACATTCTGGCACGCCCAGTGGGACAGTCTTCGACATCAACCGCATCGCCATCTGCATCTGAGATGGCGGAAGATCCAGTTGACAAGGTATTAACTTGTCAATGCCTATAGATTGTAGGCTAGGTTTAGTTGGAAGTAGAGGGCAAGTAGATCTCGAAGGTTTCAGCCGAAAAGTACTCGACGATTATGAAAACTAGGGTTTGTAAACAATGATTCGATGATTTCTGCGTCCCTCGACTCCCCCTTATATAGGAGGCGGAGCCGAGGGATTCGTGCCGTACAAATTACAGAGTCCGGGAAGGTTTCTAACTCATCCCGCAAGATTACAAATAAGACTTTCTATTACAACTCTAACTTTCCTTAATAATATCTTGGGCTTCTGAATCTTCTTATTCTTCGGGTAGTGGGCCTTCAATAAACCCCGGGTACTATCTTCGGCAGGCCCATTTGGGATGCCTATGTCAGTAGCCCCCGAGATTTTGCTTGAATCGCAGAGTTAAGGAAAATCTCCACTGTTTATTTTTATTCGACAAACTCAACTTCTCTATATTTCTTCTCATAAACTTCTATATTGTATAGGGATAATGGTAGTTGGGGCTAGTTCATCTGACGGATCAGGTACTAGTTAACTGCTCTCGTGGCAATCCACAAAAACCTACTTCAAGATCACGTCCCTGGACATGACCTCGGGATACTGGTGTAAACTTCGACAGGTGCCGCTTAAGGTCTTACCATTCCGTCGAGTCCCGATAAAATTTATCGGGTACCTAACGCGTCCGTTAGGATTTTTCTTCGTATCCGTTGATACGGATAAAAGTAGCAGAGCGCAGTCTTTGGCGATGCCACGCCCAGCAGAACGGATCTGGGGTCTTACCTTCGCAAATTTGCGGCATTCAGAAATTGATCGCAACTTCGGCGTTCTGAGAATATATTGTCGAGTGCTCTTTCGGCTGTTGGAATGGCACATTTTATCGAGTCAAAGATGACTTATATTGCTCTCCCGATGGGAGTGTATGCAGAGTTATTTATAACTCGAAATATACTCTTTTACTCTGCTATCTTTCTTTTTGCTCTTTCATTCTTTTCTCGTCTTCTCTCTCTCTTTTTTTTTTATAATTTCATCGGGCACGCGAGCAGCGTTCCCGATGGGAGTAGCCCCCGAGGCTACAGCCAAGGACTTGTACTTGGTTGTAGGCTCCACGCCTTATGCCACCATACTTTCTTTTTATCTCCCGAAGTTTATAATTCCTCGGGTGCGCGAACAGCGCTCCCGATGGGAGTAGCCCCCGAGGCTATGAGCAAATATTTTGTATTTGATCATAGACTCACGCCATTTCTATTTTGTCTTTCCGGATCTTTTTTCTTTTTTCCAAAGTAGCCCCCGAGCATTTGATCAAAAACTTGTATTGGATCAAAGGCTCAGCATTATTTTTCCATGTCGCCTTTTATGAAGCAGTGTAGTCGAATTTTTCCTTCTGCCAAGGTGACGTTATTGCTGACGATAGCCACGATTGCTAATCATAATTTTGCGATAAGTCTGTTCTCGCTGCCATGCGGGCCCAATTGGTCCACTTTCTTGACACGTCGTGCAGGTGGGGGACATACGTCCTCCGCTTTTTCTGGCGCACGCACCGTAACTTCCCCAACGTTAAGTTACTTTTTTACCCTTGTTGCCACGTGGCTATCATCTGTCACACATATTCCTTATCCAACGGTTCGTCGTTTTGCCGCACCCTTATATAAGATCATCGTCTTCCTCCTTGAGCACTTCCGCTTGCGCCGTTCCCCTTTTCTCGTCTGCAAATTTCCTCCTGCGATCCACAACCTCCTAAGCTCCTCGCTTCTAAGCTGCAAACCCTGCGCCATTGTTGATGCCACCGCGTCGATTGACAAGGCACAGCACGCCGGAATCCTCCATGGCCGCCGTGGATCTCGGGGCGGCGGAGTGGGAAAGATCGAAAATTTCCACTCAAGACGTCAACATGCTAAAGAAGCTGGGGATCAGCAAGAAACCCAAGGCATTGTGCTTCCCCAGTGAGGAGAGCTACCCAACCCCTCCAATGGGGTACCGGGTAAGTTTCGTCGACCACCTCATCCGCGGTCTTTCCGCCCCTATTCATCCTTTTCTCCGCGGACTGCTCTTTGTCTATGGTTTGCAACTCCACCACCTCACGCCAAATTCAATCCTCCACATCTCCATTTTCATCACTTTGTGCGAGGCCTTCCTTGGCGTCCAGCCTAACTGGGCGTTATGGAAACGCATTTTCTTCTGCCGCCGTAATGGCTCGCCCAATGTCGCCTATAATATAGGCGGTGTTGTAATTTCTGTTTGGCCCACTGTTGACTACTTCGACGTCAAGCTTCCTGACTCAGTTCAAGGATGGCGCAAGAAGTGGTTGTACATTCAGGAGGAGAACCATGGATGTGCGGAGGACAACATCCCTCCTTTTGATGGCGCCGAGAAAATCTTTCGCCGCCGCTCATGGGACGCGGAGGCCACCGAAGAAGAAAGGGCGTCGACAGAAACCTTGATGGCTCGTATCCACGAGTTGCAAAATACTCGCGGCAAAGAGTTATCGGGTATCCAAATCACTGCATACTTTCTTAGGACTAGGGTGCAGCCGCTTCAGGCTCGCAAACATCCTCTCTGGAAATATGCCGGCGACAAGGACGTAGATCGGCTGTCGGTGAATTTGGAGGTCAAGGATTTAGAAAAACTTGTCCGAAAAATTTCATCTCTCAACAAAAAAGATGCTGTCCCTTCTTCTTGCCGTGTGACGCCATTCAGCGCCGCCAATCCACTTCCCGAGGTAATCTTTATCTATTGTCTTGTTGTTGCTTTGCTATCTTTTTTGTAACTTTATTTCTGATATCTCTCCCTGTTTTATTTTGCACAGAATCATCCAGACCTTGTCTCGCTTCCTCCTCTTCCTGAAGGTGGAGAAGTCGAAGAAAGGGCCATTGTCACTGATGACAATCAAGAAGCTCCGTCTTTTGTGAATGAACCCGTGGATTCTCGAAAATCTGCGGGATCTTCCGAAGGCACTGCGTCGGCACTATCTCCTCCTCCCGCTGTTTCTCCAAAAGGCAAAAGGAAGAGGAATGACGTCGAAGATTCCGGCACTTCCAAAGCCGAAGAAGTTGATCCTTCACGTCAGAAGGCAGCTTATGATCCTTATCTTGAATCCCTCGTCTGTTCGTAAGTCATTTTTATTTCTCCTTATTTCTGTACTCGAAATTTTTGTCTTGTCTTGCTTTTTATGCTGTCGATTTTTAATCGCAGTGATGATGAGGAAGAAGTACCAACTCGTGACGTGGCTCCTCGGACGAGCACGTCACATACTTTACTTGCCTCGGATACGTTAGTTGAAGGAGAAGAATCCTCGCCTCCTCAACGAAACGTCGTCACCACTACTCCGCCATCAAGCCCCCTTGCTCCTTCACCAAAAAGGACAAGGATTGAAACGATCATTGAGCCTGCCCCTCAATTGGGTAGCTCTTCTACTCTGCTCTTGGATGATGTAAGTTTTTTAATTTTCTTGCCAATATCTATATTTCCTCTATTTTGCTTTTTTACGCCTTCACTCTTTTTCCATACCGATGTTTTTCTTTCTTTGTTCTTCTTTGACAGCCCATGATCAAAGAGCTTATCCGCATCGGATCCCAATTCATTGGGTACCGTGAGTATGCCAGCAGAACCGAAGGTAATAACTTTTTGCTGTCGTTGTTTTTGACTTCTTGCTCCTGTCGTTTGTCGCAATTTTTGACCTTTCTTTTTTTATTTCGACAGAGAAACTTGCAGAGGCCAACAAACGTGCCGACGCACTTGCTCAAAAACTGGAGCAAAGTGAAGCGGCCCGCAAGAAAGCCGAACTTGTTGCTAGCGAAGCCAAAGCAGAGGCTGATGAAGCCAAAGCAAAAGCTGCTAGTGTCGAGGAGCTGCAGAAGAGACTTGAGGATGCTGAGGCTGCATTGAATGAGCACAAAGCCGCGCAGGCTGCTCGTGAAAAAGGAATTCTCAAGCGCCTGACTTCGCAAAGTCGGCGCTTCAAAGGTAATTTTATCGATCTCTTCTATTTTTTATAGGATCTGCTTTTTCTTGTTTTTGACCAACGTTTATTTCCTGTGGCAGGCCAAACAAACCAAGAGTTTGATCTGGAGAATCCCGACAATGATCCTCTCCTTGACGCACTTTCTTATCTGGAGTTTCATGGATCCGAAATTCGTGAAGGCGTGGTGAATGCTGACGCGGGACTGTCGAAGCTGTTCCCCTACTTCTTCCCGAAGAAAGAGGAGCCCAAGACTTTCCTTGCCCTTGCCCAGAGCTTCAATTCATTAGAAGACCTTGGACTGAAAATGCGCCAGGAGAACATGAAGATTGCTGTCGAGAGCACTGTTGCCTTGGTTGCTGACAGCCAACAAACTGTTGATTGGATGAAGGTTGGTGACACCAATCAGATAGAGCAATCAAGATGGAGATCGTTGATTAAGGCAGCCAAGCCCAACACGAAGAAAATCCTGGCCTATCTCGGGATCAAACCATCTTCAACTCCTAGTTCATCAAGGCCGGAGGTCTAGTTGCATGCCTCTTTGTTTTTTGCTTTCTCTGTCTCTTTTTCCCTTGTCGCCAATTTAGCTGTGGCGACAATTATCCTGGTAGTCCTTTTGGAGAAACTTCTTTTGTAATGTCTATGTAAATATTTCTAGAAATTAATGAAATTCCCTCTGGCACTATCATTGATCCTGGCGCTTTTTTTCCAGTTAATATTTGACAACTATTCGACCAATCCTTGCTCTGCCGATGCTTCTCCTACTTCTTCCTTCTCGAAGAAAATGCTAATCGATGATAACCCCCTCGAAGGTTCTTCAAGCAAACATTTGTCGGAAGATTTGCAAGAACTTCGACAACAACTTCAATCCATGAAGAAACAAACTCTTGCGATGATGGAACAATCTCGGAAAGCATCCGAACAAGAAAAACTTGCTCTCCAACAAGCCAAAGAGGCTATGGCTGCCAAGGATACTGCTGTATTGGAAGCAAAGGGAGCCACTACCCGAGAAAATAGCATGCTCGAGCTAATGTTGGAGGCTAGCACAGATATGTTAGGTATGTTTTTCCAACCTCGCAAAGCCTCCTCCTTATTTTGCTGTGCCCCCCTTCAAATTTCTTGCCTTGTCGCTTAATAGGCTCGGTTCTTGATGCTGCCGCCGAAGATCGAAGAGTGAACGTGAGAACAAATCTTCTCGTCAATCTTTCCCTTAACCATGGCTGTTTATTCTGGGCCTCCCCTGAACGAACCCAGCAAATTGTCAGGTTTCAAGATCGTGCTTGCCAAGTGCGCGAGTTTCTCAATTTTTGCACGACAACATTAACCCTTGTTTACAAGACTTTGTTTCCTCGAAATGAAGCTCCCAAAACTCTTCCTGAATTGCTGGAGGTATTCAGAGATGCTCCCCGCATTCATAATTTTGTGCGAGCTCAATTAACTGCTGGAGCGAGGTTCGCCATGATTATGATAAATATTTGCCATCCAAAATTAGACCTGACGAAGATTGTTGCTGATTGCCTGGCCAAGAAATCGCGGCAAAAGAATGATATTGACTCAATCAATGAAATGGTAACTCCTGTGGCCGAGTCGATGATAGATGAGCTTCTTCGGATGGACTCTGAATTCTTCGTCAAGGGGTCCTATGCTGAGCATAAAACAACCAGAGGCTTGTCCATAGATAGTATTTTAGGCTTTGACTGATTTGTACTATATTGGACAACATTATGTCTGTATCTTTTTTGATTTCCAAAGAAATTTGTTGTATATTGTAAAAGTGCTCTATATTGTTGGAGCCCCCGAGCCTTCTGGCTAGAGGTTGTACTGTTTTTTCCATCTCGAAGACTTTTCTTCTTGCCGTAAGGAGATATCTTTATTTTTTCACCGAATAGGTTGCAAGCCTCCGAGTATCTTAATGTCGAAGTTCTATATTTTTGTTGCGAGGTTTCGTGGACCAAAGCAATAAGATTTTTGACGTGTACACTATATTTATAATTTTGTTAGCTTTCGATATTTGGCGAGGTATATAGTGTACCAAGGCGAAATATTTTGGTAAGTCTAATTTGTCTATATTGTACGTATTTTGAGACTTGAAGGCGTTGAGCCCCCGAGCGTGTCGAAGAATAAGAAATATATCTCTACTATCTTTATTATATTGCAGCACCGCGAGCCCGCCTCATTAAAAACCTTTCCGGCCCCACTCGGTGCCCCGAAAAGGAAAAGAGTGCGTACGAAAACTTCGCGGGCGTTTCGGTACATTGTATTTTTACGAGAGGAGGACTATATTTCAACTCTAGGCGTAGAACCGCTCTGAGCTGCGCCACGTTCCGGGGGTTTTTCTCGGGAGCCCTGTCTTCTTGTCCTTGATCTGTACACTCCTCCGTCGATGACTTACGTGACGACGTAAGGCCCCAACCATGGTGATTCGAGCTTCTCGAGTACTTTTTGATTTAACCGCAAGACCAAATCCCCAACTTGAAAAGATCTTGGTCTTAACCGTCGGCTGTGGTAGTTTTTGAGGTCTTGCTTGGTATTTGGAGACTCGTGAAAGTACTTCATCGCGAGCTTCGTCGAGTGCGTCCATATCATCCTCCCGAGCTTTTTGTGATGTTTCTTCGTCATACTCTGTTACCCTTGGAGAATCATGCTCTATTTCAATTGGTAGTACTTGCTTCGGCTCCGTGGACGAGAAAAAACGGAGTTTCTTGTGTCGCCGTATTTGGTGTTGTTCGGATGCTCCACAAAACACTTGGCGGTTCCTCCGGCCAAGTATGTCGAGCTTTTCAAGCGGTCCTAGCGAGGCGCTTTTTGAGGCCGTTGCGAGATGATACCATTGGCTTTCTCGACTTGTCCGTTAGTTTGCGGGTGCCCAAGCGACGCAAAGTGCAATTTAATGCCTACTTCTGCGCAGTATTCCTTGAATTCCTTGGATGTGAAGCTTGAACCATTATCTGTAACAATGCTATGAGGCACCCCAAACCGAAAAACGAGGCCTTTCACAAACTTTATTGCCGACGCTGCATCTGGTGAATTTATTGGCTTTGCTTCTACCCACTTAGTGAATTTGTCGACAGCGACCAGCAAGTACTCATATCCTCCTGGCGAAGCTTTGTGCAACTTGCCCACCATATCAAGTCCCCATTGGGCAAAGGGCCACGACAATGGTATTGGTGTTAATTCCGCCGCTGGAGAGTGAGGTTTGGCGGCGAATCTTTGACACGCGTCGCAAGTTCTTACTATCTCTTTGGCATCCTCAATTGCTGTCAACCAATAGAATCCTGCCAGAAAAACTTTGGCTGCAATAGCTCGACTACTTGCGTGGTGGCCACATATTCCTTCGTGTACATCCTTCAGAATTATTCTTCCTTCTTCGGGTGTGACACACCTTTGCAGGACGCCTGAAATACTTCGCTTGTATAATTCCCCTTTGATCACTGTGAAAGCTTTGGATCGTCGAATAACTCGCCTTGCTTCAACTGGATCGTCGGGTATTTCTTTCCTGAGGATGTATGATATATATGCTTGCATCCAAGGAATTTGTACCATCATCACAAGCTCTTGGTCCTCTTCATCCTCCGTGGTTTCTTTGAGAGGCGTCGAAGTTTTCTCTTCTTTTGCTTTTTTCTGCACCTTTTTTGGCTTCGTGGATCTCTCCGCTATTTCTTCCCAAAATACTCCTGGCGGGATTGGGAGGCACTGCGACCCGATGTTTGCGAGAACGTCGGCTTCATCATTGCTCAATCTACTGATGTGATTTACCTCGCATCCATCAAACAGCTTCTCGAGCTCATTGTACACCTCCTTGTATGCCATCATGCTATCATTGACTGCATCACATTGGTTCATAACTTGCTGAGCCACCAATTGTGAGTCGCCAAAGATTTTTAGTCGAGTTGCACCGCAAGCTTTCGCCATCTTCATCCCGTGTATGAGGGCTTCATATTCTGCTTCATTGTTGGATGCATTAGGGAACGTCATCCGAAGGACGTATTTCAACTTGTCGCCTTCAGGTGATATAAGTACTACTCCTGTGCCAGCTCCTTCTACTCTTTTGGACCCATCGAAGTTCATGGTCCAAGTTCTCGATAAATCTGGGGGTCCTGTGTTTTGTAGCTCCATCCACTCTGCAATGAAATCCGGCAGAACTTGCGACTTGATTGCCTTTCTTTTTTCATACGTGATGTCCCGAGGGGAAAGTTCTATTCCCCAAAGGGAGACACGCCCTGTAGCTTCTGGATTGTTTAGTATATTGGAAAGAGGTGCTTCGTTGACTACTATTATCGGGTGTGCCAAAAAATAGTGGCGCAACTTCCTTGCCGTTGCAATTACTCCATATGCTAGTTTCTGGTACTGCGGGTACCGCTGTTTGGAAGGCGATAAAACTTCACTGATGAAATATATTGGCCTTTGTACTCCATGGAGTTTTCCTTCTTCTTCTCTTTCAACAACTAGCACCGTGCTAACCACTTGAGGCGTGGCTGCAATATACAGCAGGAGAGGTTCCTTTTCCTTCGGCGCCACCAAAATTGGTGGTGTCGAGATTGTGCGCTTCAAATCCTCGAAAGCTCTGTCGGCCTCTTCGTTCCACTGGAATTTCTCTCCTTGCTTTATCAGAGCGTAAAATGGTAACGCTTTTTCTCCCAACCTGGCGACGAATCTGCTCAAAGCTGCGACTCGCCCAGTTAACTGCTGTATTTCTTTCAATTTTGTTGGCTTCCTCATTGTTACGATAGCTTGTATTTTGTCGGGATTTGCTTCAATTCCTCTTGCTGAAACTAGAAACCCCAGAAGTTCTCCTGCTGGAACGCCAAAAGAACACTTCGTCGGGTTCGGCTTGAGGCGAGAATTTGTCGAGGTTGTCAAAGGTTTCCTTGAGATCCTCGATCAGCGTTGCCCCCTTTTTTGACGTTATGACGACATCGTCGATGTATACTTGCACGTTTTTCCCAATACGTAGTCGCCAAACACTACGCATCATCCTGCGATATGTTGCTCCCGCGTTTTTAAACCAAAAGGCATTGCACGTAGCAAAACACGCCGTAAGGTGTTATGAACGCTGTTTTGGCCTCATCGTCTTCTTTTAGTCTGATCTGGTTATAACCGAGGTATGCATCCAAGGAGGAAAGACGTTCACATCCTGCCGTGGAGTCGATGATTTGATCGATCCTTGGGAGGGGAAAGTGATCCTTAGGACAATGTTTATTGAGACACGTAAAGTCGACGCACATGCGAAGGACTATCGTGTGTTTCTTCGGCACCATCACTGGGTTAGCTACCCATGTGGCTTCTGTAGATATCTCTTTGATAAAACCAGCATCCTTAAGTCGATCTATTTCTGATAACATAGTTTGCGGTTTGGTTCCGAAAAACGCCGCAAGGGTTGTTTGATTGGTCTCGCGAGAGGATCCAAGTTGAGGTGGTGCTCGGCAAGTTCCCTGGGTACTCCTGGCATGTCAGCTGGACACCATGCGAAGATTTTCCAGTGCTCACGGAGGAACTCGACGAGCGCGCTTTCCTATGCGAGGTCCATGTCGCTTGCGATGGACGTCGTCTTTTCGAGTGCAGTCGGGTGAATCTGCACCTCCTTAGAATTTTTCTCAGTGTTGAAAGTTGATTCTTTATTTGGCCTTCCAACGTCTGGCAGCACGTCGTAGTCAGTCATACTCCTTGAAGCTAGATACTCAGCTTGCATCCCGAAAGTTTCTGATATCCGATGAAAATCCTTATCGCACTTATCGGCTAAGGCGAAGCTTCCTTTGACTGTGATTGGTCCCTTAGGTCCAGGCATCCTCCACAGCAGGTATGTATAGTGTGGCACCGCCATAAATCTAGCATATGCTGGTCGTCCCAACAGAGCGTGGTACTGCGATGGAAAATCCACAACTTCAAATTCTAGCCTCTCGATTCTATAATTCTCTCGGGTTCCAAATTGAACGTCGAGATTGATTTTCCCCAATGGATAACTTGGTTTCTCTGGTGTGATACCATGGAACCTCGTGTCTGTTGGCTTCAAGTTTGCTAGGGATATGTTCATCTTCCTCAATGTATCTGCATACATAAGGTTTAAGCTGCTGCCGCCGTCTATGAATACTCGAGAGACATCAAATCCCGCAATAACTGCTGGTAAGATAAGTGCTGACTGTCCTGGTCGAGGAACTTGCTACGGATGATCTGCTATGGTCAAGCCAATATCTTGCCCTGACCAATTATGATACTCGACTGTTGGTGGAGGCATTTTTTCTGCCATAAACACCTGTCGTGAGATTACTTTCTGAGCTCTATTGGATGGCCTTCCCTTCTGAATCATCGACACCGCTCCGTTGGAGTTAGGATCAACATAAGGTGGTGGTGGAGGTGCTGCCGCTATTACGAGGCTGATGTCGATTGTCTTCTGTAATCGGCTGGGGAGGTGGCAAGTGAATCTCGCTCTCGGGTTCTCGAGGATTTCTCTGTCGCTGCCGAGCGTTAGCGTGCTACTGCCCACCTTAACATTGCTCGGAAATTGCGACAATCTTTACTGCAGATGTCCTGACTGTCTTTTCCCGTTGCTGTCGAGGAAAAAATGCATCTGACACGGCCCATTCATCATCTCTTCGGGAGACACGAAAGGCCTCGGGAACCTAGGCCCGCTATTTTGCCTGTTGTTTCGAGAATCGTCCCTATTATCGCCTCACTGCTCATTGCTTCTCTGATAATCATCTCTGTTGTTCCCTCCTGTGTTTGCCCGAAAACCTGCCGAAATTTGTCCTGGAGCGTCATAGTTCGGGTACTGCCGAGGGAATCGTCGCCTCGGTTGATAATTTCGACCACGGTCCTCCTCTGGCGACCTGTGTCTTTTGTTGTGGACAGCATCTTCTCCATCTGCCCATCTGTTTGCTATTTCCATTAACGCGGATACTGTCTTTGGGTTGGTCCTTCCCAAGTCCTCGACGAAATCTCCACGCCTGATTCCTGCGACAAACGCATCTATCGCTCTCTCGTCAGATATATTTTCTGCCGAGTTTTTGATGATGTTCCACCTTTGGATATATTTTCTCATTGGCTCGTCTGGCTTTTGCCGACATGCTCTCAATTCTTCTAACGACGCAGGTTTTTTGCATGTGGACCTGAAGTTCTTGACGAACACGTCCTCGAAGCTTTCCCAACTGTCGATAGATCCTGGGGGGAGTTTCTTTATCCAGGACCGTGCGGCTCCACTCAAATGCACCTGGATGCTTTGCATAGCTGTTGCTCTGGTTCCACCTGTGAGTTTCACCGTCTCGAGATAATCAACTAGCCAATCTTCTGGATCTTGAAGGCCGTCGAATTTTTTGAAATTTTCAGGCAACTTGAATCCCGAAGGTACTCGAGTTTTCCGCACTCTCCTCGTGAAACACGGCAAACCGCACATATCCTCGTCGTTTAATTCTGGGGACTGCCGATGTTCTCTTCTGCCTTGTCGCGCTCTGTCGACCCTTGCTTGTGCTGCCGTATCTCTTGCTCCACTTGGTCCTTCAGGAGCTGCTGCTGCTGCTGCTGCTGCAGGTCGTGGACTATTTTGCCTTGCCGCTCCTTCGGGAGGCGTTGATACGAACGCTGTCCCCATAGCTCCAACTCCTGCTATCGCCATATTGTATAGTGTTTCCCTTGGATCTCCTGGAGGTGGTTTAGATGCGAGGATAAAAGCATGTGTCGCCATATACCCAGCCTCTGGTGTCTTAGGGATGATGTTTCCTCTTGTGTCTATTGACATAAAAGACATGTCGAGGTTTTGGACCAAGTGCTCTCTTTCTGCTTCGGGTATGTGTTGTAACCTTGATCTTGCTCTGTTCCGAGCCTCCCTGTGGCTATCACCCGAAGTTCTAGATTGTCGACTCAGATCTGCCCTTCTCCTGCTGGATGCAGAAGCTGCCTCCTTTCTCCTGTTTAACTCAGCTGTCTGTTTTTCCAATTCTCTTGCAGCTCGTGCGAGCCTATATTGATATGCTTGCAATTCCTCTGGCGTGGCTGTGGTGGCCATTGGTTCTGAGCCGTCCATAGCTCTCGCGGCTCTATCCCACGCTGCTTGCGGGAGTTGAACTCTGTGTCGTGGCTGTGGCCCGACGTACTTATTGCCCGGAGCCTCGTTGCGGATCGGAGGGATCGACGTATGGATTTCCCGGATCGTCGAAAGCCTCGGATGTTTCCTCTTGATCATTATTTGGCTCTTCAATGGCATAAATCGATGATATTTTGTATTCAGATCTATGTTGGGTTTGGTGACACCATCGTTGAGATTGATGAAGACCTTGCCCACTGTAATAGATTTGTCGATGAAGTCGTAACTGTCGACACTGCTTGAGCCATCGCTTATATATGAGTCCACAGATGACTCAAACGACATGTCGCTGAAGATCTTGGCGAGTTTCTCTCTTGCCCTTGTGCTGACGTAGCGTGTTGACGAAGTTTCTTCTTCTCCTGATTCGGTTGACGATGTATAGCTTGAAAAATCGGAATCGACCGCCGACGATCCCGACGAAATCGGAATTTCGACACGATACGATCCTTCCTTCTCAACGCGAAAGCGAAACCTTCCGAACGTCATCTCCATAGGCTCCGCCAGATACGCATATGCATCCAAACGGGAGGGTGGGTGAGGAACAAAATCGACAGGACCAACAGCGATCTGTTTACCTTGATCCATTGCGTTGCTTGCGGTTGATGATGTCGAAGATCTTGAACGTGCCATCGAGATCAGATCCTTACGCCTCTAGTTCCTACAGACGGCGCCAATTGACAAGGTATTAACTTGTCAATGCCTATGGATTGTAGGCTTGGGTTTAGTTGGAAGTAGAGGGCAAGTAGATCTCGAAGGTTTCAGCCGAAAAGTACTCGACGATTATGAAAACTAGGGTTTGTAAACAATGATTCGATGATTTCTGCGTCCCTCGACTCCCCCTTATATAGGAGGCGGAGCCGAGGGATTCGTGCCGTACAAATTACAGAGTCCGGGAAGGTTTCTAACTCATCCCGCAAGATTACAAATAAGACTTTCTATTACAACTCTAACTTTCCTTAATAATATCTTGGGCTTCTGAATCTTCTTATTCTTCGGGTAGTGGGCCTTCAGTAAAGCCCGGGTACTATCTTCGGCAGGCCCATTTGGGATGCCTATGTCACCAGTCACGTACGAAGATCTGACTGGGGAGCTCAAGAAGAAGTATGACGATGTCAAAGCTATCTTCGAAGCCGACCTCATCGGCTCTTTCCAGAGGACCCGCTCACACGGCATCAGGTGGAAAGGGTTCTCACCTGAAGGCGCGCTCGATGGAGTGGATCTGTCTACCCCTTCAGAAGAACGCACCAGGTCTCTGCGTCAGGAGGTTAATCACATGGTAGCTCATTCGCTACACCGCCATTCTGAGAGCCTGGTGAATGCTTTGGAGCGTGTCGCGCTTCGGGTGATCCAGGAAATCATGAGACATCAGTACTCTCCGTCAGGACCTGCTCTAGGGACTCACCAAGGAGAGATACCGCTCCAGACCCGACCACCACTGCCGTTCGCGCCGGCAGCACCGGAAGTGCCGAGTTCACCGGCATTCATCGTCTACAAGATCGGTGGCGATCCTAGTGATTACCGCGTTCTTGTATGAGGCGCCTAAGGAGATCCCGCACGGATACACGTGCACATATGTGCCGGACCGCGATGACTCGGGCACTCACGAACCGGCTACGCAACGAGCAGGGATTTACGGAACGGCGGGAGGGGCTTCGGATCAGATCTTGAGAAGCGGCGTGGCTAGCTAAGTATGCCACTCCAACAAATCTTCAAAGCTCAACTCCTGCAGCCTAGCTCGGATCTTGAGAAGCAAGCGTGGCTAGTTAAGTATGCCACTCCAGCGAATCTTCGAGCTCGACTCCTGCAGCTAGCACCGCGGATCAGATCGATACAATCTTGAGAGACCAGTTCGGCATGGTGCCGAAAAGGAGGGCAATCGGCTATTCCAAGCCATACCCCAACGAGTACGATTTGATCCCACTACCACCCAAATATCGGCTCCCTGAATTCTCCAAGTTTAGTGGGTCAGATGGCTCCAGGTCAATCAAGCATGTGAGCCGATATTTGGCGCAGTTGGGCACGATCTCAGCATCAGACGCACTACGCGTGAGGTTCTTCGCACAATCCCTCACAGGATCGGCTTTCGGGTGGTACACCTCGCTGCCACCAGATTCAATCCGGACTTGGAAGCGAGATGGAAGAGCAGTTCCACATGCGGTATCACTCGGAGGCTTCCGAGGCTGGCATTACCGATCTAGCACAAGTACGACAAAAGCGCGGAGAAACGAGTGTCGGAATACATCCAGCGCTTCAGGACCATCGAGAACCGATGCTATTCGGCTCGTTTGACTGAAAAGAAGCGATCGAGTTGGCGGTGGTGGGTCTCGCATCGCCGATCAAGGATATGGCTTCCCAAGCGAGTACGCTTCATTGGCGCATATGGTTCGAAACTGTCATTATATGAACAGCGCCACCCAGAGTTGTACCAGGACAAGTTCAAGCGTGCGGTAGTCCTGGTTGAGACAGAGGAAGATGAAGGCTCTGCAGGAGATCGAGAGGTAGCAGTGGCTGAATGGGCTCGGGGGGCAAGCCCCGTGTCCTGCAAGTGGGTTAAGCCACAAGGTCCTCCAAGAGGGTTTGACTTCGACGTGACCAAAGCTAAGCAAATTTTCGACCTCTTACTCAAGGAGAAGCAGCTAAAGTTACCCGAAGGCCACAAGACCCCCACGGCACAGGAACTGAACGGAAAGCCATACTGCAAGTGGCATAACACGTTCACCCATACCACCAACGACTGCAGGGTGTGGCGTCAGCAGATCCAAATGGCGATAGAACAAGGGCGTCTAATTTTCAGCCAGTACGCCATGAAAGTCGACACGCACCCCTTCCCCGCCGTTAACATGGTGGAGTTCGCTTACCCCGAGAGGTGCCAGCCAGGTTTCTCGTTCAGCATTAACATGGTCGGGCCTGTGCACCACCCTGGTAAGGACAGAGACGAGGGCAGCCGCTCTCGTGGTAAGGACAAAGAGGAGGCCGTTCCACGCGATCGGTCCCGACACGATGGCAAGTGCTACATCACAGAGGGAGAAGTGAAGAATGTGCGATATCAGCGACCTCTCTCTGATCATCTCCTCAACAAATATGAGCGTCAGTACGACCAACGCCGGCGATACAACGACGACGACGAAAGAGATCGTCGGGCTAGCAGGGACGCCAGGAAAAATCGTCGGCATGATCGGGACGATGAAGGATATGAGCGCCATGCCAAGGAAAAGCCAAGAGAGCAAGATGACGTGGACAGGCACTGGGACTGTCCCTTCTTCAAACACTGCTGGGATTCAGGAATGAGCCGATTGCCCACAATCGGCAACTGCCCAGAATGTAGACAGAAGAAGAAGGGCACAAGAGACGTGTCAGTGTTCAAGCGTCTAGGACCTCTCCCATCTCGGAACAAGCAAGTTGAGTCCTCTCGAGTGGAAGATCTCGAGGAATTAGAAGAAGAAGAAGAAGAAGATAAATACCACCGTCCAAGGTGGTGCCCTGATGGACTCAGCCACTCCCAAAAACGTAGGGTTCAGCGACTACGTTGCTTGGAGGAAGACGAAAGGTTATACCTGCATACGTTGAGGAAAGCGCGGCCTGATCCGGCCGCGAAAATTCAGCGAACTCGGACGAGGAGGGTCGACCACGAAGAAAGAGTGGCGCCCCAAACAGAAGAAAGCCGATGATGAGACATCGGCTGGCACAAACATGGTGTTCATCCTTCCAGCGGAGTTTTGTGCTCCGGAACCGAAGGGGCACTCGTGGCACAACTTGACTCGCGGCCCAAGGCCGGTTATCTTTGAGAAGCCACGAGAAAGAAGTTACAGACACCTGAAGGCCCTGTACTTACGAGGTTATATCAATGGGCAGCCGGTCAACAAGATGCTGGTCGACACCGGAGCGGCAGTCAACATCATGCCATACTCCATGCTACGTCGTCTGGGACGCTCTAGCTCGGATCTGATCAAGACCAACGTCACATTGAACGACTTCAACGGCCAAGCATCAGAGGCACAAGGTGTTCTGAACGTGGATCTGACCGTAGGAAGGAAACCATCCCTACGACATTCTTCATTGTCGATAGCAAGAGCACCTACGCTGTCCTGCTAGGGAGAGATTGGATCCATGCCAACTGTTGCATTCCATCCACGATGCATCAATGCTTAATACAGTGGGATGGAGATGAAGTAGAAATCGTCCACGCAGATGACTCGGCCGAGATCTCAACAGCTGGCATGAACGTTTGGGAGACGGCAGGCCAAGAGCCACTCTCCGGCATCACTTTGGACGACTGTGAGCGCATCGACGTGACAAAAAACGGGGTGAGGCTGGTCTTATCCACCGGCCTGACCGTGTAACAAGAGCAAAGGCTATGGACGTACGTGGCAAGGCCGATCCCTGCGATCGGCCCCAAAAAATAAAAAGTAATGATCTCGTCTCAAGCATGTCACGTAGTCATAGTAAAGCACGAACCAGATGTAAACCTTCATTGAGCAGTGCAACCAAAATGGGGGCCGATTCCAGCAATCAGCCCATATTATTATCCTCGCCATACGTTTTGCCTGTGTTCAGCGTCGATCTAACAGGTGACGGAAAGCTAGGGTATGGGTTTACATCGGCTGATGAGCTAGAAGAAGTCGACATTGGTCCTGGGGATAAGCCACGACCAACTTTCATCAGCAAAAAGTTAGATCCACATCTCAGGAGCCAGATGATAGCTCTGTTAAAAGAATACCAAGATTGCTTTGCGTGGGATTATACAGAGATGCCTGGGTTAGACATGAGCATCATTGAGCATCGGCTCCCTCTCAAGAAAGGATTTCGGCCATTCCAACAACGAGCACGTCAGATGAAGGCCGAAATTCTCGAAGAAGTCAAGAAGGAGATCGAGAAAATGTTAGTCGCCGGGTTCAACAGGCCATGCAGGTACGCTGAATGGATCTCCGGTATCGTACTCGTAGAGAAAAAGGACGGCCGATGGCGTGTGGCCATAGATTTCCGAGATCTCAACAGAGCCACTCCAAAGGATGAATATCCAATGCCTGTGGCAGAAACATTGATCAATGCAGCTGCTAGCCACAAGGTCTTAAGCTTCATGGATGGCAATGCCGGCTACAACCAAATCTTCATGGCTCCAGAAGATATACACAAGACTGCATTCGGAGTACCAGGATCGGTGGGCTTGTTTGAATATGTGGTCATGACTTTTGGGCTGAAGAATGCTGGTGCAACATACCAACGAGCCATGAATTACATTTTTCATGATCTGATCGGCAAGTTGGTGGAAATTTACATCGACGACGTGGTGGTTAAGTCTGTCTCCATGGAAGGACACTTGGATGATTTGCGACGCATCCTAGACCGAACTCGAAAATTCGGGCTGAGAATGAATCCAAAGAAGTGTGCCTTTGGTGTGACGGCCGGTCAGTTCTCGGGTTTTTGGTTCATGAACGAGGAATTGAGATCGGCTCGAAAAGTCGGAGGCGATACGTACCATGCAGCCGCCTACCACGAAGAAGGAACTCCAACGTCTTATCGGCAAGATCAACTTCGTCCGAGCGGTTCATCTCTAATCTGTCGGGACGAATCGAGCCGTTCATGGCGTTGGTGAAGATCAAATCCGATGATGAGTTTCACCGGGGGCGGAACGACAGCGAGCGTTTGACGAGATTAAGCGGTATCTAACAACGCCGCCTGTGCTAGTTCCACCTCAGCAAGACATGCCGTTCTATATCTACTTATCAGTAGCTAACACGTCCATTGCTTCAGTGGTGGTGCAACTCTATGAGGGTGTTGAAAAGGTCGTTTTCTACCTCAGCAGAAGGATGTTGGATGCAGAGACAAGGTACCCTGAGGTCGAGAAGTTATGCCTCTGCCTATTCTTCACCTCGCACCAAGCTTCATCACATCCTTTTGACGGCAGAAATCATCATCATATGCAAGTCGGACGTTGTCAAGCACATGCTCGTCGGCTCCTGTTTTGAAAGGCCGACTTGGTAAGTGGATGTTTGCGTTATCGGAATTCGATCTCCGGTATCAGCCTGCGAAAGCAGTCAAGGGACAAGCGTTGGCCGATCTCATAGCTGAACGGATCAATACTAATATAGCAGCACTATATGTACGTGCATGGGCTATGTTCTTCGATGGATCGGCTTGTGACGATGGTTGTGGCATCGGCATTCTGCTCGTGTCGCCTCGGGGGGCAACATATTCCTTCTCCATCAGGCTATCTACCCCTTGCACCAACAATGTCGCTGAGTATGAGGCGATACGCAAGGGAATGGAGTTGCTTTTGGAAGCCGGGGCAGAAGTGGTGGAACTTTTTGGAGACTCGAAGTTGGTGATCTCCCAGCTCACGGATGAATACAAGTGCGAGAGTGAGTCACTCTTCCCTCATTGGATGGAATGCTGCGAGCTGATGGCAAAATTTCGGTACATCAACTTCAATTGGGTCCCAAGATCTCAAAATACCGAGGCCAACGATCTCGCACAGATGGCGTCAGGCTACAAGGACATACCGGACGGGTCGAAGTTCGGTGCGGTTCTCGGAACAGGATGACCGGAGAGCCGATATCTTCAATTACTTGAAGGATTCGGCTCGGGGGGCACCTAAACGGATAAGGTACAAGGCCATGAAATATGTCCTTATAGGAGATGACATGTTCTACAGGACGTTGGAAGGGTTACTGCTCAAGTGCCTGGGACCAACTGAGTCTAATCGGCTCTTACACGAGGTGCATGAAGGCGCCTGTGGAACTCACCAATCGGCTCATAAGATGAAGTGGCTGATCAGGCGATCAGGGTTTTATTGGCCCACCATGCTTGAGGACTGCTTCAACTACTACAAAGGGTGCCAAGCGTTTCAGATGTTCGGGAAGATTCAGATGGTACCCGCATCAGCAATGAATCCCATCATCAAACCTTGGCCATTTCGAGGTTGGGGCATGGATATGATCGGCAAAATCCATCCGGCGTCGAGCAAAGGCCACGAGTGGATTTTGGCTATTACGGATTGTAATATCCCAGGTAATGGGGTTACAAAAAATAGAGGAAACAGATGTGTGCATTGCATTCATGCATAGAAAATCTGGGGAATTTTCGCGCTTTAAAGTAAAACGAGTCACGATAGTCGAAGTTTCACTTGACCTTGGTGGAATTGAAGTAGCTCATCAAGTCAAGCGCTATAAACCTCAATGTGACTTTACTAAAACCTTGTTTTGGGTAGAGATGATTTGATCTAAGGGGTTAGATCAAATGGAATTAAAATCAACACAAGAACTTATTAATCAAGGAGCAACTACTTGATCTTATAACAGATCATAATAAGGTAATCCTTACCATAACATATGAACATACATCTATTTGGAAATCAAGTAACAATAAATGGAGAAACCATTCTTCACTTATCTTCTCCATGTCTTAAAACTAATCCATGATCCTACCATGAAACCTCATGGTATTCATTCCACTTCAACAATGGAATTATAACAAGGAGATCCACTCAAGAAGTATATATCCTTCTCTATTCCATATTACTGCACATCAAACCTAGAGAGGTGAGAGTTTTATAACAATTATTAGAGAAGCAATAACAAACCTTGATCTAAACCTTGGATATACATCCAAGTATTCAAATCATCATCTTTAAGAGGAACCCTAGGATCTTATTCAAGATAGTGGAGTTTTAGACTTGATATTTATTAAGATATGGTGAATACACCATAAACCCTAGAATAAACCATACCTTTGTAAGAGAGCTCAAGCTAAGGTGTTACACTCAAGAAAGTTAAGCCAACAATTGAATGTGAGGAAGAGAACTATCCATATAACCAGATAATAATATCAACATTGTTTAAGTAGAACCCTAAACAGAATATCTCGGGCATTCTCCTGGGATATAATTTATGGAGACAACCATAGCCATGTCCACTCAAGATAGTATAGAAGAAGTACTATATCTAGTTGATCAAGACAATGCTTGATCATGGAAGTGAGAAAACCATTCAATAAGAGATCCCTTAGGACGCCAAACCTTGATCACTAAAAATTGAGTGATGATCATAAACCCTGAGAATTGGAGGTAGAGATATTAAGAACAAGTTGATCATGCCTAATCCATGATCATGCTCTTGAAATATGTGAGGATAAATTAAACCCTACTAAAATAAGTAGATCTCATTACCACATGAAATCATAGGGAGATCACTAGTAAGCAAACCTAGACTTATATCCCAACTTTTACTTGTGATGAATCACTTGGTGATCACAAGTAGAATTCTACCACATATACATTCCACTTATTCTTCATCTAAGAAACATAAGCAAAACCTTAGAGTAAAACTCCATACTTAAATGGTGAGAAATCAACCATTCATCAATGTAACCAAAGTTAACTATAAAAAGAACCATAGCCACCCTAATTACTTTAATGATAAATTGAGAATAGCAATAGAAGTTAATTGGGAGGAAGAGCAATCCTAGCCAAAGTAAGATGGAGTTGAAACCCACATAGAACCTATATCCGTGTCTCAAGTTAACTTGTGAATTACTTGGTGATCACAAGTAAAACCCTAATCTATATCCCAACATTAGTTAGGCATCACTTTGGTGATCACCACTATAAACCTAATTCATAATTGAGTTCCAAACCATTTGCCGGTAAGTAAATATAATTAGAACCCTAGAATTCCTCACTAGCTAAACTATATGATTAAACCCATGGTGGTGATCAACTACTTATCTTGATAACCAAAACCAAACCATGATGAGAGTAGTACCTATTCTAGGTATTCTAAGGTGTTACTAAACCACAATATTAATACTAAACTTGGGAGGAGTTTAAGTAGAGTTTCTAATTCATTAGCACATAGTTCTGCACATAAAATAACAATCAAGTAACAACACTATCAAATAGGAGGTCAAATCCTTAGAGATATTTAGCACATAAAATCATGTCACTACATCACTTTCTTATTTGAAATCCATTAATAAGTATTACCTTGAGGTTGTTTCTTGCAAGGGAACACAAACTTAACTATCAATAGGTATTTATAAGGGCCTATTTGAACATAGTTTGGACCACCTTAAATTGATATTGGAAATTATGGCTATAAATGCTCAATCCCAAACTCTAATAACATTCAATCAATAAGGGTGTCATCACATATATAAAATATTTCTAAGATCTCATATTAAGTTATATTAGTATCTTTGTGAACTCCAAAATGATTCACACATTTAAAATCCTGCAAAACAGAATGGAAATTCAAATCAGATTTAAATAGAAAATACAAAATAAGAAAACAAATAAAAGAAAAGGAGACATTTACCCGGACCTGGCCAGCCGAAGGAACCCAGCAAGAGTCCACCACCGCAGCCCACTACCACAGCCCAGCAGCAGACCACTAGCGGCCCAAACCACGGCCTGGCCCAGTCACTTACCCTTCGCCATAGATAAGAGCGAAGACGACGAAATCGTCTTCGTCTCCGTCTTCCTCGGCGTGGGCATGCTCGACAGCTCGACGCCGACAGAGCTCCACATCCCGGCCGCCGATGTGGACCTCCGCGTCCATCGACAACCACCGAAGACCGTATAAATACGGGAGAATAAACCCTAGCACCCATTTCTTCTTCTCCCTCGTTACAATGCCGAAACCCTAGCTCGCCGGTAGCCAGCTCGCCCCGGCGATTCTGACCACCCCCGAGGCCGCCGTTGAGCTCAGGAGGAGCGCCTCGTCGTCCTCGTTCCTCTAGTATAGTTTCGCATCAAGGGAAGCTCGGGGGACGACGCAATCGACCGTTTCCTTCCGCCGGACTGCAAGGGGAACGACGACCACCTGGTCGCCTCCGTCGTCAATCAACACCGGCGACCATCTTGGAAGCATCACGGTGAGCTTACGCTTCTCCTGAGCATCCTATTGAGCCCTAATTCGTGCCGTAACATCCCGTCACCGTCGACCACCATCCGCCGCCGTTGTTCATGATCGACGGCAAAGTTCCGATGACCAATAAATAGCGGCGCAACCACCACTCGACTCGCCATAGTGTTCTGGTTCAAACTAGCACACACATGCACCCGCGGGAGCACTCCAGCGTCGGCGCCATCCTTCACTAGTCGCCGGCAGGGAGCTCCCAGGCCACGTCCTCGATTTTGACTTGGTCAAAACCGACGTGGACCACTGGCCCACCTGTCTGTGTGTGTGGGTAACTCTAGTCTGGGTAGGTTTAGTAGTTTTCTGTTTTAAATTTCAATTCAAAAATTACTGCAACTCTGCAAAATTATATAAAATCCATATTAACTCAGAAAAATGAAAATAATATATCAAAATTCTTATAAAACTAAACTCTATCCAATAAAAATATAAAATGAAATTTTTATTTTTAATAAAAATTCAATTATTTTATCCTTGTTAATTAAGCCTTTTCCATTAATTCCAAATTCAATTAAAATTCAATAATTAAGAAAAACTTCCAAAAAATTAATAAAAACCAGTAAGCAAATAAGGAAAATGTTAAAACAAATTTTCCTTTGTTTATAATTTATTAAATCCTTAATAAGAGGATTTAAACCCTTATTAATAATTGTCTTAATTATTAATTCTTTAAAAATAAGAAAATGTCAAATCCAATATTATTTTTAATTCAAAATTACTAATAACTTCAACTTTACCATGAAGTTATTAATCATTGAACCATAGGGTAAATAGCAAACCCTAATTCATTATGAAATGATGTTACAACCTTATCATTTCATGTGGAACTCTAAAACCCTAATTCAACTATGCACCAAACCCTAGTTCCAATAATCAATAGGAAACCTAAATTACTTCTAAAACCTAAACCCTAGATCCTCACATGTAATCATGGTATTCTATTTTTCATCCATAGGATCATAACAGAAATTAAACACATGCCATGCCACATAAAAATTGTAGGAGCCCCATCATCAATCATATAGTAGTCCATATACGCATACCTATCCAACTTAATTGATCCAATTGGATCAATCACATCTAAACCCTAGTTCCTATCATCCAACTTATCAACCTTAACCATTCCTGTTCAATTAGCATCACACCATGGTGATGATCCCTAATAGCAACTATGCCCATTATCTTGTATTACCTAACCATACTCCACTAAACCCCACTAGTGTTGGATACTTATCAACCATCCTATTTAGGAAACCACCATTCCTTACTTAGTAGATCCAATAGCAAACCTTAGACAACCTCAACCCTAATTGCAATACTTCTTATTACTTAAGAAGTATGTTCTTCAAAAGTTATTCTTTTGAAGAAAATAAGGTATCATCATCAATCCTGCCTAATAGGACCTATAAACCCTAACTATCTATCACTAGTAAGATATAACCAACCTTGGTAGCACCCATGTGTAATTAATTGCTTAAGATGCTTAGGCTTTGTTCAACCCTTACAAGTTCTAGCTATTGATGAATCCAACTATGTTGTGATCCATCTAATACTTACTCCAGAAACTAGATGAAACCATAGACAACCATAGAATCCCACCAACTTAATTATCATACTTGTTCTTTATCAAAGAACATGTTCTTCAAAAGTTATTTTTTAAAGTATATGATAATCAATCATTAACCATGCCATATAGTACTAAAACTGACCACTGCTCTTTATTTGATAACATGATGCCAATTGTCATTCTTTGTGTTCTCAATTGATTATTATGTTTATCATCTACCTGTTTATAATACCAAGTAAATCACACCTGAATAAGAACCTTGTTTGTGAATCACTCTAAAAGTGTAACACACCCTGAACCAATCATTACAACTCACTGATCCTAAATCATCAGGGTTAGGTCACTCTTAGAGCGATTGCATCTCATATTTATGCATTATTGCATCGTTGCCAATCTTTTAAACATCGTCCCTACCGGACAATGATGCTATTTCAGAATTTGGAGTTATTGCGTATCGAAGACCTTGCCTGCATAATCTTGCAGTCAAGAAAGGCAAGTTCATCACTTGCTCATGTCATTTGAGTATCTTTATCAAATTACTTGCAAAGTACTATGATTATCACTATTGCATAAAAACCAAAACCACTATTTTCATAACTATGAATATGACTATGTGGTGGGCAATGGAACCATGGATTGTGTTGATATGGTGGAGGTTCCATTGCAAGGGTTTATATCCATCTAGGATTAAACAACAAATGTCGCCAGTGATTCTTGTGCCGTAATACCCGTGTTAATCATAAGATCTGGAGTGGGACGGAATAGTCAACCGTATTTCCACCTCTTGTACATCAACGGATTCGCTTACCGTAGACGGTTGTATCTTGCGGAGCAATTGGTGGGTGGGGAGCCCCTTCTAATTCCCCACGGTATAGCTGTTGCTTACCGTAGACGGTTCTTGCTTGCGGAACAATTGGTGGGTGGGGATCCCCTTCTAATTCCCCACGGTAATGTGGTCTATGATGGGTTGCAGCCTACCGGCGAAGGAGTTTGGTTCGATCCCAGACTGTCGTCGTGGCCGGGGTCCACCCTGAAATTACGGGAATAATGGGACCGGCGAGGACCCAGGGTCGGGGCATGCAACAAAGGGTGGGTGTATGAGGTAGCGGAGGAATATGATTGGCTATGACCTTATACCGGGCCTCACACCAAAGGAAGTGTGGACGAGAACTTAAGCTCGGTTGGCACCAAGGTTAAGATCTCTTATGGGTAAAGCAACACACCTCTGCGAGTGTAAAGAACCGTGACCTGTCACTCCCTGTTCCGGGATATGGAGCTGCGAACGCGGCCGGAAAGGAGCTCCATGAAGTTCTAGTAAACCGGTGAAGGCCGACGGACATAGTTCTTCCGAATAAAAGCAACCTTTTGAAGAAATGGTTATGAAAACTTGCATTGGTATTAGACTTTCTGGTCTAATGCTGTAGCTAGTGCATTAAACACCTCTTTCCTATAATGAACTTGTTGAGTACGCTCGTACTCATCCCACTCTTAAATCCCCTGCTTAGATATGGAAGCATCGAAGGAGGATCTACAGTGCAACTCGAAAACCGAGGAGTCAACAACTACTTCAAGATACAGAACCCCGTCGGAGGAGTCGGATACCACATCCATCAAGGAGAAAACCTAGTCTAGCCATAGAAGGGAACTAGCTTCCTAAACCTAGCTCCTAATTAGCTAGAGTCTATTCTTAGCCTCTGTAGCTAGATAAATACTCTACAAATAGAGTTCGTGATAAGATTAGACTACGAGTCGTTCTTCTGGAGTTTATTTGCAGTTTTACCTCATTGTAAAGTAGGAGGCTGTGATGATCTTATGTAACGAGTCGATGTTGTAATTCTATAGACATACCTTGGACCCGCATATGTTTACGTTGTACCACTCGAGCGATATAATACTAGTGGAACGGTGTTTCATTGGTGTTATATCGGACTTGCATACTACACCATGCAGTGGTATGCCGGGTCACCACAGTTGGTATCAGAGCAAATGCTTTGACCCTAGGATTAAAACCCTTTAAAGGAGACCTATAGGATTGGTAGTGTCTATAGGAAGTTGTATTAGCTAAGTCAATTTAGTTAAACCAAATACTTCTTATGACTTGAGATGGATATTCACTTGAGAATAATCCCGACACACTTGAGTCAATCTTTTTACCTATCTTTCCTAAGTAAAGTTAGATAGTCAATCCCAAGTATGTAGAACATCAATAAGTCCTTAAAACAGTAGATGAGTAGATTACAGTTGGTATACAATACATGGTAGTCCAAAGAGAGGATACAACCATAAGGAAGATATCCTATTGGAAGATGTGTACCAACATATGTTATGATTAAGTAAGAGTTATTCAGACATGTAGTAGGAATAATATCAAGTGATGAAGATAGTTGTATGAGGAAAATATCCTATTAAGGAGTGTACCAAGAGAAGTACTGGGTAAGTAAAATCTATCCAAACTTGTGAAACAGTTGATAGTAAGTAATAACTATGTGTTATATGAGGTAGTATAGACCATGATGAGTCAATCATGGGAGGTAAGAAAGAGAGATAGGAATAAAATATGTCTACTTACATGGTAGAGTTGTTAATCATATATGATTCACCTGAGAATCATTATGTGATGGAATAGAACATCATAAACATTTAGGAGGAGAACAATGAGAAGCCAGACAATAGTGCAAGAACTGTGTTCCAAAAATATGGGAAGTGTGCCAAGCACATCATGACCATAGTCTTAGGATAGAAACACTTGGAAGTATAGGAACTATGCTCTAATAGTTAGGAGTAATTTAGAGTACCTATATTAGAATCTAGAGATAGCATGTAAAGTAGTCCTCAACAAAATGGAAGATAAGTTAGTACTTCCAAAGAAAATTAGGTTAACCTCAACTATTCCAGACCCATTTGTATCAAGTTTATCTCATTGCAATTGTGCAATTAAGGTAAATGTTGAGACAAATAGTAGAATTCCATATATTCGTGCTAAGTATCACGAAATAAACCTATCTTATGTGGTGTTATATACTACATATCTCAGCCTGATGTTTAGAGATGTCATACTCAACTAATATATTCAGGCTTATGATGATGTGTATTATAAGCACAAAGCTGAATCTTCTTGGATTTTATTGGATTTTCATTGTTTGACTAGATCCATACATGAAGTTTGACTTTGGTATGCAAATGCATGTGCTATATCAAGTTCTTACTTGATGCTGTAGATCTAGAGGGTAATGGTAAATGTGTGAGGAAGTGACGAATTTTGAAGATTCTGAAGACAAGATGAAGGTTCATCAGATAAAGGAAACAAAGTTGTGGGAAGAAACCACAATATTTAGAAGGAAGTACCAATCAAAACTCATGCTTTGCCTCAACAGAGGAGTACTTTAGTACATAAGAGGCATGAAGGTGAGAAATATAATGATTATGGTGAAACTGAAGCAGATCCATAGTTAATATAGAAGAGGGAATGCATGGGAAATCACTTAGGATACTATATTTATAGTGTCAGCTAGTGGTTTTCTTGCAAAATAAACCCTGAATGAAGAAAGATGATATATGAATCATAGCAGACATAAGAAGACCATAGTCGATATCAGAAGACCACAAGTGGTATAAGATCAATACTGCGAGATGGAGTAGAAGATGTCTCGTCCAGTTGATCAAGACCTATAATAGAGTACATTTTTAAATATCAAATAGCCACAGTTGGTATAATAATCACAGCTGGTATCAGTTGGTATTACAAATAGTCCACGATTTAATTATTTGTAACAAAAGTTTGTAAACAAGTAAAAATCTTGTCAGCCAAATAGCTAGATCTATAATCATTTAGTTGAAGGATTCACATTGGATGTCCACAATTGAGTGGATACACCACAAACATTCTTCGCGAGACCTTAGAAGAAGTACAACCCAAAAGTTAGAACCAGACCAATATTCCAACCATAAGTCCAAGAGTTGGAAGAAAAGGAGTTGAAGACCATAAGAAAACTCTAAGGGGTAGAGTAAACATTGAGTTGGATGTACAATAACTCAATGTTTCGAGTAAGGTAGAAGAAGAAGGTCTGAACTGAGAGGAAGTTCGATCTTATTTTCATAAGATTGTTGAACATTACTTTCAGAAGGATGTCAGACCAGAAGCCGAGGTTTATATCTCGAGGAAGTAAGAAGTGGATTATAACTTGAGAAAGTGAGTAATATTTACTCAGAAGTACGAAAGCTCAAGTAAGTCAAAAATAAAGAAGTTGGACGAAGGAAATGTCAGAGACCAAATACAGCTCAAGAAGGCCAAAGACCGAAGGAAATTGACCATACCAGAACCACAGACTAATAGAATGATTCCTTTCATGGAACCTAAATAACCCAAAATAGTTATAGGTATCAACTATAAACCATGATTGGATGGACTAAATGAGTCTAATCCATTCTTAGGGAAATAAACCATCACGAACAATTCCATGGTAAAGTACCTTACCAAGTACCATTATTGCACTCTTGGTAGTAAGGGAAAATAAAGACCTATTTAGCATTAGGAGTTTATTATCAAATTAGCCTTCAAATAAGACCAGCAGCACCAGAAGAAGTCTCAATCATTGAATCTTCAATGAGAAAGGAAACAAGCTTATAGAGCTGGAAGAAATCAAAGAATCAAAGTAAGAACCATGGTTCAGAGACAGATATTAATGGATTCCAGGAAGAATCTGGACAAGGGATATATTCAAATATATCCAACAAGATCAATACGGAGTTCGAGAAAAGATATAGTCCGCACAAGTCGGATCCACACTTCGGAAACGTGAGAGAGTTCAAACTTCGAGGACGAAGTTTAGTTTAAGGGGTAGAGACTCGTAATATCCCAGGTAATGGGGTTACAAAAAATAGAGGAAACAGATGTGTGCATTGCATTCATGCATAGAAAATCTGGGAATTTTCGCGCTTTAAAGTAAAACAGTCACGATGAATCGAAGTTTCACTTGACCTTGGTGGAATTGAAGTAGCTCATCAAGTCAAGCGCTATAAACCTCAATGTGACTTTACTAAAACCTTGTTTTGGGTAGAGATGATTTGATCTAAGGGGTTAGATCAAATGGAATTAAAATCAACACAAGAACTTATTAATCAAGGAGCAACTACTTGATCTTATAACAGATCATAATAAGGTAATCCTTACCATAACATATGAACATACATCTATTTGGAAATCAAGTAACAATAAATGGAGAAACCATTCTTCACTTATCTTCTCCATGTCTTAAAACTAATCCATGATCCTACCATGAAACCTCATGGTATTCATTCCACTTCAACAATGGAATTATAACAAGGAGATCCACTCAAGAAGTATATATCCTTCTCTATTCCATATTACCGCACATCAAACCTAGAGAGGTGAGAGTTTTATAACAATTATTAGAGAAGCAATAACAAACCTTGATCTAAACCTTGGATATACATCCAAGTATTCAAATCATCATCTTTAAGAGGAACCCTAGGATCTTATTCAAGATAGTGGAGTTTTAGACTTGATATTTATTAAGATATGGTGAATACACCATAAACCCTAGAATAAACCATACCTTTGTAAGAGAGCTCAAGCTAAGGTGTTACACTCAAGAAAGTTAAGCCAACAATTGAATGTGAGGAAGAGAACTATCCATATAACCAGATAATAATATCAACATTGTTTAAGTAGAACCCTAAACAGAATATCTCAGGCATTCTCCTGGGATATAATTTATGGAGACAACCATAGCCATGTCCACTCAAGATAGTATAGAAGAAGTACTATATCTAGTTGATCAAGACAATGCTTGATCATGGAAGTGAGAAAACCATTCAATAAGAGATCCCTTAGGACGCCAAACCTTGATCACTAAAAATTGAGTGATGATCATAAACCCTGAGAATTGGAGGTAGAGATATTAAGAACAAGTTGATCATGCCTAATCCATGATCATGCTCTTGAAATATGTGAGGATAAATTAAACCCTACTAAAATAAGTAGATCTCATTACCACATGAAATTATAGGGAGATCACTAGTAAGCAAACCTAGACTTATATCCCAACTTTTACTTGTGATGAATCACTTGGTGATCACAAGTAGAATTCTACCACATATACATTCCACTTATTCTTCATCTAAGAAACATAAGCAAAACCTTAGAGTAAAACTCCATACTTAAATGGTGAGAAATCAACCATTCATCAATGTAACCAAAGTTAACTATAAAAAGAACCATAGCCACCCTAATTACTTTAATGATAAATTGAGAATAGCAATAGAAGTTAATTGGGAGGAAGAGCAATCCTAGCCAAAGTAAGATGGAGTTGAAACCCACATAAAACCTATATCCATGTCTCAAGTTAACTTGTGAATTACTTGGTGATCACAAGTAAAACCCTAATCTATATCCCAACATTAGTTAGGCATCACTTTGGTGATCACCACTATAAACCTAATTCATAATTGAGTTCCAAACCATTTGCCAGTAAGTAAATATAATTAGAACCCTAGAATTCCTCACTAGCTAAACTATATGATTAAACCCATGGTGGTGATCAACTACTTATCTTGATAACCAAAACCAAACCATGATGAGAGTAGTACCTATTCTAGGTATTCTAAGGTGTTACTAAACCACAATATTAATACTAAACTTGGGAGGAGTTTAAGTAGAGTTTCTAATTCATTAGCACATAGTTCTGCACATAAAATAACAATCAAGTAACAACACTATCAAATAGGAGGTCAAATCCTTAGAGATATTTAGCACATAAAATCATGTCACTACATCACTTTCTTATTTGAAATCCATTAATAAGTATTACCTTGAGATTGTTTCTTGCAAGGGAACACAAACTTAACTATCAATAGGTATTTATAAGGGCCTATTTGAACATAGTTTGGACCACCTTAAATTGATATTGGAAATTATGGCTATAAATGCTCAATCCCAAACTCTAATAACATTCAATCAATAAGGGTGTCATCACATATATAAAATATTTCTAAGATCTCATATTAAGTTATATTAGTATCTTTGTGAACTCCAAAATGATTCACACATTTAAAATCCTGCAAAACAGAATGGAAATTCAAATCAGATTTAAATAGAAAATACAAAATAAGAAAACAAATAAAAGAAAAGGAGACACTTACCCGGACCTGGCCAGCCGAAGGAGCCCAGCAAGAGTCCACCACCGCAGCCCACTACCACAGCCCAGCAGCAGACCACTAGCGGCCCAAACCACGGCCTGGCCCAGTCACTTACCCTTCGCCACGGATAAGAGCGAAGACGACGAAATCGTCTTCGTCTCCGTCTTCCTCGGCGTGGGCATGCTCGACAGCTCCACGTCCCGGCCGCCGATGTGGACCTCCGCGTCCATCGACAACCACCGAAGACCGTATAAATACGGGAGAACAAACCCTAGCACCCATTTCTTCTTCTCCCTCGTTAGAATGCCGAAACCCTAGCTCGCCGGTAGCCAGCTCGCCCTGGCGATTCTGACCACCCCCGAGGCCGCCGTTGAGCTCAGGAGGAGCGCCTCGTCGTCCTCGTTCCTCTAGTATAGTTTCGCATCAAGGGAAGCTCGAGGGACGACGCAATCGACCGTTTCCTTCCGCCGGACCGCAAGGGGAACGACGACCACCCGGTCGCCTCCGTCGTCAATCAACACCGGCGACCATCTTGGAAGCATCACGGTGAGCTTACGCTTCTCCCGAGCATCCTATTGAGCCCTAATTCGTGCCGTAACATCCCGTCACCGTCGACCACCATCCGCCGCCGTTGTTCATGATCGACGGCAAAGTTCCGATGACCAATAAATAGCGGCGCAACCACCACTCGACTCGCCATAGTGTTCCGGTTCAAACTAGCACACACATGCACCCGCGGGAGCACTCCAGCATCGGCGCCATCCTTCACCGGTCGCCGGCGAGGAGCTCCCGGGCCACGTCCTCGATTTTGACTTGGTCAAAACCGACGTGGACCACCGGCCCACCCGTCCGTGTGTGTGGGTAACTCTAGTCTGGGTAGGTTTAGTAGTTTTCTGTTTTAAATTTCAATTCAAAAATTACTGCAACTCTGCAAAATTATATAAAATCCATATTAACTCAGAAAAATGAAAATAATATATCAAAATTCTTATAAAACTAAACTCTA
Source organism: Lolium rigidum (assembly GCF_022539505.1). Taxonomy (NCBI): domain Eukaryota; kingdom Viridiplantae; phylum Streptophyta; class Magnoliopsida; order Poales; family Poaceae; genus Lolium; species Lolium rigidum. Next base: position 56,648,580 of record NC_061510.1, on the reverse strand, counting down.
TCCAATAAAAATATAAAATGAAATTTTTATTTTTAATAAAAATTCAATTATTTTATCCTTGTTAATTAAGCCTTTTCCATTAATTCCAAATTCAATTAAAATTCAATAATTAAGAAAAACTTCCAAAAAATTAATAAAAACCAGTAAGCAAATAAGGAAAATGTTAAAACAAATTTTCCTTTGTTTATAATTTATTAAATCCTTAATAAGAGGATTTAAACCCTTATTAATAATTGTCTTAATTATTAATTCTTTAAAAATAAGAAAATGTCAAATCCAATATTATTTTTAATTCAAAATTACTAATAACTTCAACTTTACCTTGAAGTTATTAATCATTGAACCATAGGGTAAATAGCAAACCCTAATTCATTATGAAATGATGTTACAACCTTATCATTTCATGTGGAACTCTAAAACCCTAATTCAACTATGCACCAAACCCTAGTTCCAATAATCAATAGGAAACCTAAATTACTTCTAAAACCTAAACCCTAGATCCTCACATGTAATCATGGTATTCTATTTTTCATCCATAGGATCATAACAGAAATTAAACACATGCCATGCCACATAAAAATTGTAGGAGCCCCATCATCAATCATATAGTAGTCCATATACGCATACCTATCCAACTTAATTGATCCAATTGGATCAATCACATCTAAACCCTAGTTCCTATCATCCAACTTATCAACCTTAACCATTCCTGTTCAATTAGCATCACACCATGGTGATGATCCCTAATAGCAACTATGCCCATTATCTTGTATTACCTAACCATACTCCACTAAACCCCACTAGTGTTGGATACTTATCAACCATCCTATTTAGGAAACCACCATTCCTTACTTAGTAGATCCAATAGCAAACCTTAGACAACCTCAACCCTAATTGCAATACTTCTTATTACTTAAGAAGTATGTTCTTCAAAAGTTATTCTTTTGAAGAAAATAAGGTATCATCATCAATCCTGCCTAATAGGACCTATAAACCCTAACTATCTATCACTAGTAAGATATAACCAACCTTGGTAGCACCCATGTGTAATTAATTGCTTAAGATGCTTAGGCTTTGTTCAACCCTTACAAGTTCTAGCTATTGATGAATCCAACTATGTTGTGATCCATCTAATACTTACTCCAGAAACTAGATGAAACCATAGACAACCATAGAATCCCACCAACTTAATTATCATACTTGTTCTTTATCAAAGAACATGTTCTTCAAAAGTTATTTTTTAAAGTATATGATAATCAATCATTAACCATGCCATATAGTACTAAAACTGACCACTGCTCTTTATTTGATAACATGATGCCAATTGTCATTCTTTGTGTTCTCAATTGATTATTATGTTTATCATCTACCTGTTTATAATACCAAGTAAATCACACCTGAATAAGAACCTTGTTTGTGAATCACTCTAAAAGTGTAACACACCCTGAACCAATCATTACAACTCACTGATCCTAAATCATCAGGGTTAGGTCACGCTTAGAGCGATTGCATCTCATATTTATGCATTATTGCATCCTTGCCAATCTTTTAAACATCGTCCCTACCGGACAATGATGCTATTTCAGAATTTGGAGTTATTGCGTATCGAAGACCTTGCCTGCATAATCTTGCAGTCAAGAAAGGCAAGTTCATCACTTGCTCATGTCATTTGAGTATCTTTATCAAATTACTTGCAAAGTACTATGATTATCACTATTGCATAAAAACCAAAACCACTATTTTCATAACTATGAATATGACTATGTGGTGGGCAATGGAACCATGGATTGTGTTGATATGGTGGAGGTTCCATTGCAAGGGTTTATATCCATCTAGGATTAAACAACAAATGTCGCCAGTGATTCTTGTGCCGTAATACCCGTGTTAACCATAAGATCTGGAGTGGGACGGAATAGTCAACCGTATTTCCACCTCTTGTACATCAACGGATTCGCTTACCGTAGACGGTTGTATCTTGCGGAGCAATTGGTGGGTGGGGAGCCCCTTCTAATTCCCCACGGTATAGGCTGTTGCTTACCGTAGACGGTTGCCGCTTGCGGAACAATTGGTGGGTGGGGATCCCCTTCTAATTCCCCACGGTAATGCGGTCTATGATGGGTTGCAGCTACCGGCGAAGGAGTTTGGTTCGATCCCAGACTGTCGTCGTGGCCGGGGTCCACCCTGAAATTACGGGAATAATGGGACCGGCGAGGACCCAGGGTCGGGGCATGCAACAAAGGGTGGGTGTATGAGGTAGCGGAGGAATATGATTGGCTATGACCTTATACCGGGCCTCACACCAAAGGAAGTGTGGACGAGAACTTAAGCTCGGTTGGCACCAAGGTTAAGATCTCTTATGGGTAAAGCAACACACCTCTCGCAGAGTGTAAAGAACCGTGACCTGTCACTCCCCGTTCCGGGATATGGAACTGCGAACGCGGCCGGAAAGGAGCTCCATGAAGTTCTAGTAAACCGGTGAAGGCTGACGGACATAGTTCTTCCGAATAAAAGCAACCTTTTGAAGAAATGGTTATGAAAACTTGCATTGGTATTAGACTTTATGGTCTAATGCCGTAGCTAGTGCATTAAACACCTCTTTCCTATAATGAACTTGTTGAGTACGCTCGTACTCATCCCACTCTTAAATCCCCTGCTTAGATATGGAAGCATCGAAGGAGGATCTACAGCGCAACTCGAAAACCGAGGAGTCAACAACTACTTCAAGATACAGAACCCTGTCAGAGGAGTCAGATACCACATCCATCAAGGAGAAAACCTAGTCTAGCCATATAAGGGAACTAGCTTCCTAAACCTAGCTCCTAATTAGCTAGAGTCTATTCTTAGCCTCTGTAGCTAGATAAATACTCTACAAATAGAGTTCGTGATAAGATTAGACTACGAGTCGTTCTTCTGGAGTTTATTTGCAGTTTTACCTCATTGTAAAGTAGGAGGCTGTGATGATCTTATGTAACAGAGTCGATGTTGTAATTATATAGACATACCTTGGACCCGCATATGTTTCTGTTGTACCACTCTGAGCGATATAATACTAGTGGAACGGTGTTTCATTGGTGTTATATCAGACTTGCATACTACACCATGCAGTGGTATGCCGGGTCACCACACGGATTACTTCACTAAATGGGTGGAGGCCGTCCCTATGAAGAAGGTAAAATCAGAAGATGTTATCAAGTTTGTGAAAGAACATGTCATTCATAGGTTCGGGATTCCTCAAACCATCACGACCGATGGAGGTTCGGTCTTCATCTCTAAAGAATTCAGAAAGTTCTGCGATGACATGGGAATTAAGCTGATCCGATCATCTCCATACTATGCTCAAGCCAACGGGCAAGCTGAAGCGTCCAATCGAGCCCGATCAAGCTGATTAAGAGGAAAATTGACGAGAACCCTAGGGTTTGGCATGAAACATTGTCAGAAGCTTTGTGGGCCTATCGCATGTCATGCCATGGAGCTATAAAAACTTCGCCATACCAGCTCGTCTATGGGCAGGAAGCCGTATTGCCTTGGGAAATTTCGGCTGGATTGAGACGTGTCACGTTTCAGAATGATCTAACAGCTGAAGAATATGCAGCCCTGATGAGTGATACTATTGAGGATGCAACGAAACTTAGACTTTGGTCCTCGGAGAAGATTAAAGAGAACAAAGCCAGGGTGGCTCGCGCATACAACAAGAAGGTGAGACCAAAGGAGTTTCAAGTTGGTGATCTAGTATGGGAAGCCGTGTTGCCATTAGGAACCAAGGATAAAGCATATGGCAAATGGTCTCCTAATTGGCACGGTCCGTACAAAGTCGATCAGGTATTGAAGGGCAATGCATACATGCTCGAGCAGCTGGACGGTGTTAAATTCCCGGTAGCCGTCAATGGTCAACACCTCAAGAAATATTTCCCAAGCATGTGGGACGATGGACAGTGAAACATGGGGGCCGATGTATAAAATCGGCCAGTAAAAAAAATTTATATGCAAATCACAGCCGATGCACAGACATCGAATTTAGGAACATGGATACCAGTACAGCCGATGCTCGGACATCGACTTTAGAATAATGAAAAGCCGATGCATAGCCATCGACTCTAGAGGAATAAGCTCAATGGAGAAGGTTAACAAATCAGTTTCAGGCCAGAGTCCATGGCATTTGAGATGATTCTCCCATTGGATTTGCTGAGGAGTTGAATCTGTGCGTTTGAGATTGGAGGATGGCGTGGACACGGATTGGACCTGTTGTGGCCTTAAATCGCGTTTTTGAGTAAAAGCCGATGCCTTGCCATCGACTCTTTGAGCGTTGACTTCGTTTGGCAATCGGCAAATTGGGCGAGAGAACAAAATCAATAGAGGAATATTTTCTTCATTAATAAGGGAGATTTCTTACAAAGAAAGAGCCGATTGCTCAAAGGAGGAAGAACAAAAGAAAGGTCTATTGACCAATCTGCTACTACTACTAGACCTATACTAGTAGACGCTACCCTACGGGCCGTCGCTGCCCTCGTCGTCGCCATCGGAGCTCTCATCGGCGCTGCTGCCGGCGGGCTCCTCGTCGCTGCTCCCATAGCCATCTATGGGAGCTTCCTCCTCCTCGTCGTCGTCGTCGTCATCCGATCCGGCGCGGAAGCGCTTCGCCGGCGGATAGTCCTCGAGGGAGTCGTCGTCGTCTTCTTCTTCCTCCTCCTCGGAGGAAGTGTAGCCGTCCCGGGAGAACGAGTCGTCCTCACTCGTCGCTTCCGAGCTTCCCCATCGGCAAGGAACTGGAGGTCATCGTCGCCGCTGGTCAAGGACTTGTCGTCCTCGGACCAGACGAAGGGCTCGTAGTCCTCGTTGTCCCACTCCGTTGGGGCGAGGATGTCGTGCGCCGCCAGCGAGCCCCACTCCGGCGTCGGCTCACGAGATGAAGAAGATTGGGAGGAAAGATCCGACGAGGTGGAGGAGGACGAAGAGGAGAAGGACTGGGAAGAAAGATCCGACGAGGCGGAGGAGAAAGAAGAGGAAGACATTGCTACAGGAGATGGGGAATTTTTGGGTGCCGATGGCTAGAACAGAGCAAGGGGATGAAGAGGCGAACTGTTCGGCGCGGTTAAATAAAAGGGGGTATAGTGGATTTAATGCCACAGCAGTTTCCGAGGAAGTGGTGCCAAAAGAAAAAAAAACAACAAGGGTCAAATCACGCGGAGAAGTTGAGATGGCAAGGCATCATGATGAAGGATACTGCGGCGGTTTTGCCCTGCCACGACGTGACCCAACGAAGAAGAGGCAGAGTGGTTTTGGAATTATCATTTCCAAAACCAGGGGGCATGCGTTATCACCAGAATTTGACCGGATCAGAGGTGGGCCGTGATTAAAGATGGGCTTGAAGAATATACACGGAAGATATACATGAATCGGCCTTGTACACGAAGTTTGGGCTAGTTTGCCCATGTATCTGTAAATATAGTAGGATACGTGTCGGTTAGGTAGAATTTGGCTCGTACACGGTTGGGATTATTCCCACGTTAGAAAGTCTACGGACTATAAATATGTATCTAGGGTTATTGAGAAAAACAACAATCACGTTCACAAAAAACCAATCTAGGCGCATCGCCACCCCTTGTTTCGAGGGTTTCTTCCGGGTAAGCATCATGCTGCCTAGATCGCATCGGCAGTATACGTTTATTCGTTGTTCATGCGTTGCTCGTGCTGAAGCCTTGTTGATGGCGAGCAACGTAGTTATCATAGATGTGTTAGGGTTAGCATTGCTTTACCACGATATATGCTTTTATCCATGCTATCCCTAGACGTCTAGCCACCCTTGTACCGATCTGAGGTGCAAGGGTGGCACCCTGCTTAGTCATTATTTAGTAGATCCGATCCGTTACGATTGCTCCTTGTTCTTCAAGGATTAGTTTAATATCTGCATAGTTAGGCCTTGCAAACGGGTTGAAGGATCCAGTAGCACGTAGGGTGTAGTTTGCTAGCCCTAGATAAGATGTTCCGGGAATCAACTCCATGTTGGTTTTTAGGCCTTATCTAGGGCTGGTTTATTATCACCTTGCGTGGCTGCCAGGCTCAATCACGTGTAGGATGTTCCGATTATGCGGTGAAAACCCTAAATCGTCGTAGGTCGTTTTAGCTTTATATTGATCAAGCAGGACCACCATGTGATCGTAGACCTCATACGAATCATGGGTGGATCGGCTCCTTGAGCCGATTCACAGGACAACCTGAGACCCGATCGAGGCTCGTATTTAATGTTTACGTGTATGCCATGCAGGAAACTAAGCGAAGCAATCCATCACCTTCCCGACCGGGTATAGGTCAGGTGGCACACCCTTGCACCGAGCATCGGGACGTGCGTGCCGGAGCTTTGCGGGCCGTCGCTCGAGGGACCAGGGCCAGCCGCAGTTCTGGGAGCCTCCCGGCTCTACGTGTTGCCCGTCGCTACTCGCCGGTGGGTTTCGGACGCCAACACCAGCATCAATCCAGCTCCAAAGCTTCTCCTCAACACCAGGAATCAGAGAAATTTGAAGAAAGATTGAGAAGGATCTAGATCCACCCGCCTCCTTATTTGCTAGAGAGAAGCTAAACCAAAGAAATCCTACAGCTACAGAGGACCAGACCCCTCTCCCACTCACCATCGGCCACCATGGTCGCCGACGGCAAGGGGGAGAGAGGCCGGTGGTTGGATCTGGGGGAGAGCTCAAGGACGAGTTTATCCACTAGGGTATTCTCCACAGGGGTAGGAGAGAGAGTTCCCGTCTATTTGTTATTTGTTATGACACATGCATACATGCATTTCGACATATATTTGATCACTAGCTATACAAATGAGTGATCTCATAATCGGCCAACCCTAACCGACTTGACATCACGACCTAGCCCAACGTGTGGCAGCGCTGCCCGCATTGGGGCCCCTCCAGCCCATCGCCTCCGGCCCTCCCTCACACCTCCCTCTCCTTTGCCGCCGCCGGTGACGTTGTCGGGCAAAGCCTGCGCGACATGGCGGCGACGGGGACTCTGCTGCAATGGCTAGGCAGAGCTGCAGCGGTGACCGTTTCTCCATCTTCTAGCCGCGGTGGTGCGCGGCAGTGACAGCCTGAGGCGCGGCGGCGGTGATGCAGCGGTGGGTCGGGCTCGTGAGGGCCTGAGCACTGCGGGATCCCATGGCTTGCAACGAGGGTGTTTCTGCCCACATCACCTGGGCGTCGGGGCGGCGGCCTCGGAATCGGTGGTGGTGTCCTCCTCCTCTCCGGAGGTGGACGGCCTTCTTGGGATCTGGGGTGGAGAATCTCGGGATCCCACATCGATCTCTGGCGGTGAAGATCCAGTCGATGTCGAGTTGGGGGTGTTGTGGCAGCCGGTTAAAACTGTGCTTCGATCTCGGTCTTGGCGGATGATGGCGGCGTCGATTGGCGTCGTTACCTTGTCGAAAGCATCATCTTTGCTTGCCTCAGCACTACACTCAGCGAGTTGGGGATGCGCGGCTGCCGGTGAAAATCGTGCTCCGACTTTAATCTTGGCGGTCGATGGCCGCGTCACACGTCATAACCTTCTTGAAGGCATCGCCGTCGCAGCCTGCATCTACCCACTCGTGCTGCTTCGAGGGAAACCCTAAATCTGGGTCTCCCGGATCGGACGATGGCGGCGCTACCTGCGTCGTTCTACCTCTTGGGGCATCGTTTTTGGAGCAGCTGCTGGATGTTGGCGGATGTTGGTGGAGTGGTATTCATCTACCACATCGATGGCGCTGAGTCTCGGTAGCATGGTGCTGCGGGGTATCGACGATGGATGCGGGTGATGGGGTCTAATCTACAAGATTGAAGCAACGAGATGGAGATGAGACTAACCCTCAAAGATTCCAAAGCCTACGAGATTAATCTCGTTGTTGGTGTAGACGATTGTCCCCGGTACTGCAATCCGGCAGCACTTCCGTACTCGGTCGCGCGTACGGTGTCGATGAAGCTCCTTCCTCTCCCGTTCCAGCGGGCAGCGGAGGTGTGATAGATCTCCTCCAAATTCCAGCAGCACGACGGCGTGGTGGTGGTAGTGGAGGAAGAAAAAACTGCAGGGCTTCGCCTAAGCCGGAGCAGCGTATGGTGGAGGAGAGAGGCGGCCAGAGGAGAGGCAATTGTGGGGTAGGGTGGCCGGCCACCCCCTCCCCTCTTTATATAGGGGGCCAGGTCGGTGGGGTGGCCCCCCATCCCATCTAGGGTTAGGGGGCGGCGGCCAAAGGGGGAAGAGGGCTTTCCCCTCCCCCAAGTTGATCCCCCCTAGGGAAACCCTAGGGGTTGGCCGGCCTGGGCCTTGGGGGGCATGTGCCCCCGGCCCATTAGGCCAGGGGGCATCCCCTTGGCCCATGCTAGCCCTCCTAGGTCGTGGGCCCCATGGTGGACCCCTCCGGAACCTTCTAGAACCTTCCAGTCAATCACCGGAAAGATCCCAAACTTTTCCGAAACCCAGAAATCAACTTCCCTTATATGAATCTTATTCTCTGGACTATTCCGGACCTCCTCGTGACATCCTGGATCACATCCGAGACTCCGAACAAACTTCGTCTCCATACCATATTCAAATCTACTTATGCGACATCGAACCTTAAGCGCGTCACCCTACGGTTCGCGAACTATGCAGACATGGTCGAGACTCCTCTCCGAGCAATAACCAATAGCGGGATCTGGAGATCCATAATGGCTCCCACATATTCAACGATGACTTAGTGATCGATTGAACCATTTACATACGATGTCAATTCCCTTTGTCACACGATATTTTACTTATCTGAGGTTTGATCAACGGTATCTCCATACCTTGTTCAACCTCGTTATCGACTAAGTACTCTTTACTCGTACCGCGGTATGTCATCTCTTATGATCAAATCATATGCTTGCAAGCTAATCGAGAAGACATTCCACCGAGAGGGCCCGGAGTATATCTATCCGTCATCGGGATGGACAAATCCCACTATTGATCCATATGCCTCAACTCACACTTTCCAAATACTTAATCCCATCTTTATAACCACCCATTTACGCAATGGCATTTGATGTAATCAAAGTACCCTTCCGGTGTAAGTGATTTACATGATCTCATGGTCGAAGGACTAAGACAACTATGTATCGAAAGCTTATAGCAAATTGAACTTAATGACTTGATCTTATGCTACGCTCATTTGGGTGTGTGTCCATTATATCATTCAACTAATGACATAACCTTGTTATTAATAACATCCAATGTTCATGATCACGAAACCATGATCATCCATTAATCAACAAGCTAGTTATACAAGAGGCTTACTAGGGACTCCTTGTTGTTTACATAACACACATGTATCAATGTTTCGGTTAATACAATTATAGCATGGTATGCAAACATTTATCATAAACACAAAGATATTATAATAACCACTTTATTATTGCCTCTTGGGCATATCTCCAACAGATCTCCCACTTGCACTAGAGTCAATAATCTAGATTACATTGTAAGGTACCTAACACCCATAGCATTCTGGTGTTGGTCATGCTTTGCCCTAGGGAGAGCTTTAGTCAACGGATCCGCAACATTCGGATCCGTGTGTACTTTGCAAATCTCTACTTCACCATCTTCGATGTACTCGCGAATCGAATGAAAACGCAGCTTGATATGCTTCAGCTTCTTGTGTGACCTTGGTTCCTTTGCATTGGCGATGGCACCCGTGTTGTCACAATAAATGACTAACGGGTCCAATGCACTAGGAACCACACCAAGCTCAACAATGAACCTCTTCATCCATACCGCTTCCGACGAAGCCTCCGAAGCCGCTATATATTCAGATTCCGTTGCGAGATTTCGCCACCGTGCACTGCTTGGAACTGCTCCGACCTACTGTCGCACCATTCAATATAAACACGTACCTGGATCGAGACTTAGAGTCATCAGGATCGTTGTTCCAACTTGCATCGGTGTAACTCGGTTACAACGAGCTCTTGGTCACCGCCATAACAAAGAAACATATCCTTAGTCCTTTTCAAGTACTTCAGGATATTCTTGACCGCTGTCCAAGTGTTCCATTCCTGGATCACTTTGATATCTGCTGGTCAAACTAACAGCATGTGCGATATCCGGTCTAGTACACAGCATGGCATACATGAGAGAGCCTACTGCCGAAGCATAGGGGATCTTGCTCATCCTCTCTCTTTCATCTGCTGTAGCTGGACCTTGAGTCTTACTCAAGACCTTACCTGGCAACATAGGCAAGAACCCTTTCTTGCTTTCATCCATTCTAAACTTCTTTAGAATCTTGTCCAAGTATGTACTCGTGAAAGGCCTATTAGGCGTCTTGATCTATCTCTATAAATCTTGATGCCTAAAATGTATGTTGCTTCACCAAGGTCTTTCATTGAAAAACACTTATTCAAATAACCTTTAACACTCGCTTAATAGTTCTATATCATTCCCAATCAATAATATGTCATCTACATATAATATCGGGAACGCTACTGAGCTCCCACTCACTTTCTTGTAAATACGAGGCCTCACCATGAGTCCGTATAAAACCGAAGTCTTTGATCACTCTATCAAAGCGTAGGTTCCAACTCCGGGATGCTTGCTTCAGTCCATAAATGGAACGCTGAAGTTTGCATACCTTGTCAGCATTTTCAGGATCGACAAAACCTTTGGGTTGTACCATATACAGCTCTTCCTCAATATCACCATTAAGGAACGCCGTTTTGACATCCATCTGCCAAATTTCATAATCGAAAAATGCAGCTATTGCTAACAAAATCCTTACAGACTTTAGCTTCGCTACAGGTGAGAAAGTCTCATCGTAGTCAACTCCTTGAATTTGTCGGAAACCCTTTGCGACAAGTCGAGCTTTATAGACAGTAATATTACCATCGGCATCTGTTTTTCTCTTGAAGATCCATTTATTCTCGACAGCCTTGCGGCTATCGGAGTAAATCTACCAAAGTCCATACTTTGTTATCATACATGGATCCCATTTCGAATTTCATGGCTTCTTGCCATTTGTTGGAATCTGGGCTCATCATTGCTTCTTCATACGTCGCAGGGTCCTCATCATTGTTGTCCACAATCATGACATTCAGACAGGGATCATACCAATCAGGAGTGGTATGTTCCCTCGTCGACCTGCGAGGTTCAGTAGCTTCCTCGTTCGAAGTTTCATGATCATCATCATTCGCTTCCTCTCCTATCGGTGCAGGCTGTGCAGGAACTTCTTCCGGCACTGCGCTACTCTGATCTATGAGAGAAGGTTTTCATTAACCTCGTCGAGTTCTACTTTCCTTCCAATCACTTCTTTAGTGAGAAACTCCTTCTCAAGAAAGGATCCGTTCTTGGCAACAAAGATTTTTCCTTCGGATCTGTGATAGAAAGTGTACCCAATTGTTTCTTTAGTGTATCCTATGAAGACGCATTTTTCCGCTTTGGGTTCTAGCTTGTCAGGCTGTAACTTCTTTACATAAGCTTCGCAACCCCAAACTTTAAGGAACGACAGCTTAGGTTTCTTTCCAAACCATAGTTCATACGGTGTCGTTTCAACGGATTTAGATGGTGCCCTATTTAAAGTGAATGCGGATGTCTCTAATGCATAACCCCATAACGATAACGGCAAATCGGTAAGAGACATCATAGATCGAACCATATCTAAGAGAGTTCGATTACGACGTTCGGACACACCATTACGCTGTGGTGTTCCCGGCGGTGTCAACTGTGAAAGTATTCCGCATTTCTTTAAATGCATGCCAAACTCATAACTCAGATATTCGCCTCCGCGATCAGAACGCAGAAACTTAATCTTCTTGTTACGTTGATTTTCTACTTCACTTTGGAATTCCTTGAACTTCTCAAAAGTCTCGGACTTATGTTTCATAAAGTAAATATATCTATATCTACTCAGATCTTAGTCATTTTTCCCATTAGACATGCTTCGCATCTGTCAAGTGACTCAAAGTCAAGTGACTCAAGAAGTCCATCGGAATGGAGTTTCTTCATGCGCTTCACTCCAATATGACCAAGACGACAGTGCCACATATAAGTAGAATTATCATTCAATTTAATTCGCTTAGCATCAATGTTATGAACATGTGTATCACTACTATCGAGATTTAACAAGAATAAACCATTCATCTCAGGTGCATGGCCATAAAAGACATTACTCATATAAATCGAACAACCATTATTCTCAGACTTAAACGAATAACCGTCTTGCATTAAACAAGATCCAGATATAATGTTCATGCTCAACGCAGGTACCAAATAACAATTATTAAGGTTTAAAACTAATCCCGAAGGTAGATGTAGAGGGAGCATGCCGACGGCGATGACATCGACTTTGGATCCATTTCCAACGCGCTTCGTCACCTCGTCTCTTGCCAGGCTTCGTCTATTCCGCAGTTCCTGTTTCGAGTTACAAATTTGAGCAACCAAACCAGTATCAAATACCCAGGCACTACTACGAGAACCAGTAAGATAGACATCAATAACATGTATATCAAATATACCTTTTTTCTTGATGTGGCCGCTCTTCAGATCGGCCAAGTATTTGGGGCAATTGCGCTTCCAGTGCCCCTTCCCCTGGTAGTAATAGCACACAGTCTCAGGTTTAGGACCAGCCTTAGGCTTCTCAGGATGCGGTGCAACTTTCTTGCCGCCCTTCTTGAAGTTACCCTTGTTAGGCTTGCCCTGCTTTTTGCAACTGGTGGTCTTGTTGACCATCAACACTTGTTTCTCCTTCTTAATCTCTACTTCAGCAGATTTCAGCATGGAAAAGAGTTCAGGCAAATCTTTATTCATGTTCTGCATGTTGTAGTTCATCACGAAGTTCTTGTAACTTGGTGGCAGTGATTGAAGGACACGATGAATACCCAGCTGGTTAGGGATCATCATCCCCAAGTCACTGAGCTTCTTCGCATGTCCGCACATGGCGAACATGTGCTCACTAACGGAGCTGCCCTCTTCCATCATGCAGCTAAAGAACTGCTTCGAGGCCTCATAGCTCTCCACGGCCGCATGAGTCTCGAGATAAGTTTGAGCTCACGCATCATCTCACAGGGGTCGTGGTGCTCAAAACGCTTTTGGAGCTCTGCCTCTAAGCTGCACAAGATGGCACACTGAACTTCGGAGTACCGAGTTGCCCGAGTCTCATAAACATTCTTTATGTCCTCGGACAACTGCGGGAGGTGGTGGGGGACCTAGCGGTGCATCGAGCACATATTGCAGGCTTCCACCGGTGAGGAAAATCCTCACATGACGGAACCGATCGGTGAAGTTGCTACCATTGCCCTTAAGCTTTTCTTTCTCTAGGAAGCTGGTTAAAATTGATGGAGGGGGCGCCATGATCTACAACATATTTGCAAAGAGTTTAGACTAAGTTTATGATTAATTGAGTTCAATTTTAATTCTGAAATTAACTAGGTGAACTCCCACTTAAAACAACATCCCTCGCATTGTCTTAGTGATTACACGAACCAAATCCACTACACCAAGTCCGATCTTCACGAGAAAAGATGTAGCTTCAAAGGCGAACACTCAAAGTGTTCATCATATCATTCATATGACTCATGCTCTACCTTTCGGTATCCCGTGTTCCGAGACCATGTCTGTACATGCTAGGCTCGTCAAGGCAACCTTGGTATCCGCGTGTGCAAATCTGGCTTGCACCCGTTGTATCACGAGATGCTTCGAAACGACAAGTCTTAGCAACGGTGCATACTAAGGATGAACACTTTATTATCTTGATATTTAGTGAGAGGGATCATCTTATAATGCTACCGTCGCGATCCAAGCAAAATAAGATGCATAAAAGGATTAACATCACATGCAATTCATAATGTGTGATATGATATGGCCTTTCTTCTTTGTGCTTTTGATCTCCATCTCCAAAGCACGGACATGATTTCCATCATCACCAGCATGGCGTCAAGGTCAGTGGCACCGCTTCATGGTTGTCCATCACTTATAGCTACTATAACAACTACTTGAAATAAAGCTATTACATGATGAATAGACACGTAGGTTTTTAACAAAAATTAAGACAACCATTAGGCTCCTGCCGGTTGCCATAATACAATAATGAACATCTCATACATCAAATATAATCATCATCACATCATGGCCATATCACATCACCAAACCCTACAAAAACAAGTTAGACGCCTCTAATTTGGTTTGCATTTTTTTACGTGGTTTAAGGTTTTCGAGTAAGATCCAATCTACCTACGAACGTGAACCACAACGGTGATACTAGTGTTGACAATAGAAGTGCAAATTACAATCTTCACTATGGTGGGAGAGACAGACACCCGCAAAGCCACTTATGCAATACAAGTTGCATGTCAAGCGTGGAGCAAATCTCATGAGACGCGGTCATGTAAAGTTAGCCGGGCCGCTTCATCCCACCATCCCGCAAGAAGCAAAGTACACAAACTAAAGCAACAAGAGCATCACCGCCCACAAAACCATTGTGTTCTACTCGTGCAACAGATCTATGCATAGACATGGCTCTGATACCACTGATGGGGTTCGTAGCATAGAAAACAAAAATTTCCTACCGCAAAGACGAATAAATCCAAGATCTAATCTATGGAACACCCAAGATCTAATCTACAAGATCGAAGCAACGATATGGAGATGAGACTAACCCTCGAAGATTCCAAAGGCTACGAGATTAATCTCGTTGTTGGTGTAGACGATCGTCCCTGGTGCTGCAATCCGGCAGCACTTCCGTACTCGGTCACGCGTACGGTGTCGATAAAGCTCCTTCCTCTCCCGTTCTAGCGGGCAGCGGAGGTGTGGTAGATCACCTCCAAATTCCAGCAGCACGACGGCGTGGTGGTGGTAGTGGAGGAAGAAAAAACTGCAGGGCTTCGCCTAAGCCAGAGCAGCGTATGGTGGAGGAGAGAGGCGGCCAGAGGAGAGGCAATGATGGGGTGGGGTGGCCGGCCACCTCCTCCCCTCTTTATATAGGGGGCCATGTCGGTGGGGTGGCCCCCCATCCCATCTAGGGTTAGGGGGGCGGCGGCCAAAGGGGGGAAGAGGGCTTTCACCTCCCCCAAGTTGATCCCCCTTAGGGAAACCCTAGGGGTTGGCCGGCCTGGGCCTTGGGGGCATGTGCCCCCGGCCCATTAGGCCAGGGGGCATCCCCTTGGCCCATGCTAGCCCTCCTAGGTCGTGGGCCCCATGGTGGACCCCTCCGGAACCTTCTAGAACCTTCCAGTCAATCACCGGAAAGATCCCGAACTTTTCCGAAACCCAGAAATCAACTTCCCTTATATGAATCTTATTCTCCGTACTATTCCGGACCTCCTCGTTACATCCTGGATCACATCCGAGACTCCGAACAAACTTCGTCTCCATACCATATTCAAATCTACTTATGCGACATCAAACCTTAAGCGCGTCACCCTACGGTTCGCGAACTATGCAGACATGGTCGAGACTCCTCTCCGAGCAATAACCAATAGCGGGATCTGGAGATCCATAATGGCTCCCACATATTCAACGATGACTTAGTGATCGATTGAACCATTTACATATGATGTCAATTCCCTTTGTCACACGATATTTTACTTATCCGAGGTTTGATCAACGGTATCTCCATACCTTGTTCAACCTCGTTACTGACAAGTACTCTTTACTCGTACCGCGGTATGTCATCTCTTATGATCAAATCATATGCTTGCAAGCTAATCAGAAGACATTCCACCGAGAGGGCCCGAGTATATCTATCCGTCATCGGGATGGACAAATCCCACTATTGATCCATATGCCTCAACTCACACTTTCCAAATACTTAATCCCATCTTTATAACCACCCATTTACGCAATGGCGTTTGATGTAATCAAAGTACCCTTCCGGTGTAAGTGATTTACATGATCTCATGGTCGAAGGACTAAGACAACTATGTATCGAAAGCTTATAGCGAATTGAACTTAATGACTTGATCTTATGCTACGCTCATTTGGGTGTGTGTCCATTATATCATTCAACTAATGACATAACCTTGTTATTAATAACATCCAATGTTCATGATCACGAAACCATGATCATCCATTAATCAACAAGCTAGTTATACAAGAGGCTTACTAGGGACTCCTTGTTGTTTACATAACACACATGTATCAATGTTTCGGTTAATACAATTATAGCATGGTATGCAAATATTTATCATAAACACAAAGATATTATAATAACCACTTTATTATTGCCTCTTGGGCATATCTCCAATAGCGGGATGATGTATGCATGCAGGATGGTGGAGCCGTCCGGCGTCATGGTGACATCGAGAGCAGGCCTTGCAAGGTTAATGCGATGATCCCTCTTGAAGATGGGGTCGAGGAATACGGCGGTAGCAACTTCGGTGGCGTGTGCGTTCGCGTGCGCTGAGAGTCTGCTTGTGCTATTGGGCGGCTTGGGAAGGCATTTGGTTTTTTGGATGATGTAGTTGGTGTTTTGTCACCCCCTTCATCCCTTTGTACGTTTAGTGAGGTGGCTTCGAGTTTGATCTTTTGTATTGCTCTGTTAAGGTGTTGTGAATAATCTAATAAAAAGCCGTGTGCATCCCTTGGATGCAGAAGCTGGGGTGATTTTTCCCCATAAAAAAAACTATACAAATGAGTAATTCATGGTTCATCTTTGTCTCCTAGATAGGTTCATGTGGACAGATATGCCACAATCTTTCCGAGACTCTCGTTTGTAGCCCATATTGAACATTTTCCGTAAGTTTCGTTCTGACAAATTGGAGAGAAACTCGGAGGTGGTTTCCTAACCACATCATTGCATTGTGTCAATCATGTTTATGTAGAAATAAGAAAGTGAATCAGTAATTTGACTGAAGCAAATAGATCAATTACGAGTTTTTAGCATAGATATTTACTATTTCGTTAGCGCAAAAGGAGAACATGTGACAAGAGGGACACTTAAGCCCCTCCTAATTATGCCGTGTTATGTGAAAGAGGGACACTTGACCCTTTAGTACCTCTCAACAACCATATTTCAAGACTTTACATCCTAAGCACAAGACTAGAGAACTGCACAAAATATTTATCAAGTGAGGATAGAAACACAAAAAGGTAGAATTACATAAGTTTAGTTCAAATCATTAGTGGACTTACTCTTGTGTGTAGTGTGTGAGGAGGCCGTACCAGGTGGCAAGTGGAGTGCAAGTGACGATGAGTACCTTCTATACAAATGCTAGCAGATGCACTACCTCGCCCACCTCCACTCTTGGTTATGTGTTTGTCTATGTGTTCTTAGCACATTCTAAGACCATAATATATGATCGGTATCAGTTCTTGTGCAATGTCCCCAAAAAACTAACTATAAGTAAATGCTACCTATAGGTAATTATGTGAAACATGTAATAAAAATAGTAATGCAAATAGATTTGTACATCCAGCCTAACTAGAGAAAAAATGTTAGCTAGAGATAACTAGAGATAAAATGCTAGCTAGAGATAGCTACAGATAAAATGTTACCTAGAGATAGCTAGTAATGCAAGAAGATTGTTTCATCCAATCTAATTAATTAAGAGATTTGTACATCAGTCTTTTATAAATATATATTGGATCATTTCAATATAACACAATAAAGTAGATCCAATTAACACATTTGTACATTTACCCTAAATAAATAATGGATCTAACTCACAAAATAAATAATGCTATAACTAACAAATCCAATCTACAGGTAGACCAATTCTTAGAGTAGATTAGTACTATAAATAGAAGGTAAACAAGCAAAAGCTAAGAATGTATACCTTTGGGTCGGGGGTGGGGCCACAAGGGAAGTTATGTGTCGTAGCCATGGTGGAGGCGTGAGGACAAGCTCGTTGACTAGAGGTGTCAGACTGTCGGTGGCGGGTCCGACATACGCGTGTGTGGATTGTCACGACTCTAGGAACAATGAGCCGCCTAGAAGGTCATTGACATTCCAGCGTGGAAAGTCTCCGACCAAAAGATAGCATACGCCTCGCAGACCAGATGAGTTTTCCGGGGACCAATCGTGGTCCTAAATAAGAGAGCACTTGTGTAGTTTAGTCACACCGGATAAGGTTGATGGTCATAATTTATACAAGAAAGTTGGTATAGTTGCATGGGTGTTACGTGCATTTTACATCATCAATATAGTGACTTATATGATTAGTTTTGAATGATTTTTTCCATGATTTATCATTATTTATGCATTTTGAGTTGATTAAGGGGACTTTCCTACAAAATCCATTTGATTGGTATTTAATTTCTAGGAGACAGAAAACCTCCTTTTTATGGATGCCTAAAAATCAAAGGAAAAAAATACATGATCAGTTTTTCATCAAGAGAATGATTGTGGGCCAAAGAAGCGTGAGGGGGAGCCACGGGGCACGAAAGAGACCAGGTGGCGCGCCACCTAGGCCCGTTTCCGCCTCGAGCATCGTCTCGGCCCCTCCTTTTTACAGATGCCTTCGTCTCGCCAGAAAAACTATGCCTTAATTTTCCCAAGATTTACAGAGGTGGCGGCGGAGGCGAAAGCCCTCTCGTACTTTGGGAGAGGGAAGATCCTACAACACCGCAACCTCCGGTGAGGGGGAAATCGACACCATCATCATCACCAATCCTCCTTGTATGATGAGTGGGAAATCTACACCACCGTCATCAAAGCCTCTAACTAAACTTTTGCAAAAAGATGTTCCATTCTATTTTAGTGATGATTGTGTAGAGTCTTTTAATGTCTTAAGAATACTTTGATAAGTTCTCTTATAATTCAACCTCCTAATTGGAATTTGCCATTTTAAGTCATGTGTGATGCTAGTGACTATGTTGTAGGTGTTTTTTTTAGGCCAAAGACTTGATAAGAAACTGAATGTCATATACTATGCTAGCAAAACTCTTGGCGCCCAAAGAATTCCTAGCTTTGATCTTTGCATGTGATAAGTTTAGACCATATATTGTATAATCCAAAGTCATAGTACACTCTTATCACTCTGCTATTAAATATCTTATGAACAAGAAATACGCTAAGCAAAGACTTATTAGATGGGCTCTATTGCTAAAAGAACTTGACGTGCACATTGTTGAAAGGAAAGGTGAGGACAATCCGGTAGTTGATCACTTATCTAGAATGGAAAACATTCTTATAGAGCATATTCCTATTAATGATAGCTTTTATAATGAACAACTAGAAAACATTAATGTATCTAGTGCTAGAGTAACCTCCCCATGGTTCATTGATTATGTTAACTTAATTGTTGGAAAAGTTATGCCACCTCACTTCACTTCCCAACAAAGAAACAAATTCTTCTATGATCTTAGACACTGCTTTTGGGATGATCCATTCCTTTATAAGAAAAGTGTAGATGGTATTATTAGATGTTGTGTGCCTGTATTTTAGCAGCAGGATATCATAAGAGATTGTCATGACTGTCCTTATGGAGGACATCATGTAGGAGACTGCATTACTGCAAAGGTATTACAATCTGGTTTTTATTGGCCTACTTTATTTAAAGATTATGCTAACTATGTTAAAGCTTGTGACAAATGTCAACTCGTTGGAAAGATTGGTTAGATAAATGAAATGCCTATGAACTATTCACTGCCCCTTGAACCATTTGATGTATGGGGATTTGACTTTCTGGGACCATTCCCGTCATCAACAATAAAACACACTCACATTTTGGTTGTAGTGGACTATGTTACAAAGTTGGTGGAAGCAATTCCAACAAAAATGAAGATGCTTAAGGATATCATCTTCCCAGGTTTGGAGTACCTAGATTTTTAATTACTAATGGTGGTTCTCACTTTATGCATGAAGTATTAAGGAAAACTTTAGCTAAAAATGGTGTAAATCATAGGGTAGCATCCCCATATCACCCTCAAACTAGTGGTCAATTTGAACTAAGTAACAGGGAACTCAAACTCATTTTAGAAAAGATAGTCAATAGAGCTAGGTCTAATGGGCCAACCAAAATTAATGATGCTTTGTGGGATTAGAGAACTGATTTTAAAAATTCTATGGGTATGTATCCTTAGAAAATGGTTTATTCTAAAGCATGTGACCTCCCTGTAGAATTAGAACATAAAGCTAGATTGGTTGCTAAACTACTCAACTTTGATTTCAAAACTGCTGGAGAGAAAATAATTCTAGACCTAAACTTGTTAGATGAATGGAAGAATGAAGCTTATGAAAGTGCTAGGTTATTTAAAGAGAAAGTGAATATTTTGCATGATAGAAAAATAAATAGAAATGCATTTAAAGTAGGAGATCAAGTATTATTGTTTAACTCTCGTTTCAAGTTTTCTGCACGAAAGTTAGCATCGAAGTGGCAAGGTCCATTAGTTGTGCAGGAGGTTGATGTTGTGCATAGTAATGCTGTTGGGAAACCCCAAGATGAAGGTATGATGAGAACAATAGCGAGTTTTCCCTCAGTAAGAAACCAAGGTTTAATCGACCAGTAGGAGAAAGAAATCACTTCTGAAGGTTGTTGCTGGTTGATTTTGGCAGGACACACCACCGGTGTCAACAACAACATGGAACCTGCACACAACACAACCAAACTACTTTGCCCCAACTTACAGTGAGGTTGTCAATGTCACTGGTTTTGCTGAAAACAAAGGATTAGACGTATAGTGTGGAAAGAGATGTTTGTTTGCAGTGAAATAAAGAGAATAGTTCATGCAGTAAGGAAACAAAAGATGTATTTGCAGTAGATGGTTTTATCGGTGTAAAATAAAGGACCGGGGTCCACGGTTCACCAGAGGTGTCTCTCCATAAAGATAAATAACATGCTGGGTAAACAAATTACAACTGGGCAATTGACAGAATAAAGACCATACATGACAAGATGATTACTATGAGATTCATTTGGGCATTACAACAAGATTCATATACCGTAATCTAACTGCATCTATGACTAATAATCCACCCTTAGGATTATTAATCGAATCCCAAATAACATATAAAACATATCTATAATCAACTCAATCATAGTACTCAATATTCATCGGATCCCAGCAAACACAACATGTAGCATTACATAAAGATGATCTTGATCATGTTAGGCAGCTCACAAGATCTAAACATGAAGCATAAGAAGGAGAAGACAACTATCTAGCTACTGCTATGGACCCGTAGTCCAAAGATGAACTACTCACACATCACTTTGGAGGCGGGCATGGTGATGAAGAGGCCTCCGGTGATGATCTCCCTCTCCGGTAGGGTGCCGGGAAGAGCTTCAGAACCCTCCCGAAATAGGGTCAACGATGGCGGCGGCTACGGATTTTGTGGATAGAGGCTCGGGTGTTTAGGTTTTTCCCGAGGATGTCAATTTATAGGCGAAAGGGCGATGTCGGTGGGCGCCCGGGGGGGCACACCATGCCTAGGCACAGCCAGGGGGCCGCGCCTAGGCATGGTGTGCCCTCCCTGGTGCACCTCTTCGTTTCTTCTTCGGACTCCGTCTTTGTGATAGCAAAATAGGAACTTCGGCTTTTGTTTCGTCCAATTCCGAGAATATTTCCAAAACAACTTTTCTAAAATACAAAAACAGTAGAAATCAGGAACTGACACTGTGGCATCTTGTTAATAGGTTAGTTCCAAAAAATGCATAAACATGCCACAAAGTGTAAACAAAACATATAGCAATTGGTGTAAAACAAGCATGGAGCATAAAAAATTATAGATACTTTTGCAACGTACCAGCATCCCCAAGCTTAACTCCTTCTCGTCCTCGAGTAGGTAAGTGATAACAAAAATAATTTTTGAGGTGACATACTGATGACCCACAAGTATAGGGGT
>NC_061510.1:56594330-56626726 GCF_022539505.1 Lolium rigidum | reverse complement strand
CAACCAACACAATCTTGATCAATTTATTGTAAAAGCATTGTAAGCTGAGATCAAAGTACTCTAAACATAGGCATGATAGATATAATTCTAACAATAGAACTTAGCAACAATGTTACAACATAAAAAGTAACTCAAACAAAAGATCATAAAGTGCACTGAAAGCAACTGTTCATTTTTTAGCACAGAAAAAACATAGCAAAGTGGTATTCAGCTTGTCCTTCATGGAATAGCAAAACATAAATGCATAGGACACCTTTAAAGTTCAAAAGGGTGTCTCGATACAAATAATTTGAGAACAAGCAATAACATAATTATGAATCAATCAATAATAAATCTTGGGACTATGCACATTATACTCATAATGACAATAATGCTCTCTCAACTGGTGCATAAAGTTAGAAGATGAAGACTCAACATATAAGTAAACGAAAGGCCCTTCGCAGAGGGAAGCAGAGATTACTCGTGTGCTAGAGCTTTTTATTTTGAATAAAACAGAGGTGCTAAAAATGTATTTTGAGAGATATGTATGGCTATGTGAACGATTGGTATCAAATGGTTTATCATCCTTTCATATAGTGACTTCAAGAGAGGCTCTCATATAGTTCTCCTTTTGCACACCATTATTTATGATCTCTCCAGTACATAGTGTGCGGAGCTTTATTTGTTTATTTTATATTTTTTATGGGCTGGGCACCTAGTTGCCTTGCTTTTTTTGCAATATTAAGGACTAGCACATTATTCATGCTAGTCAAGGTGTGAAGTCATGAAAAGACAATAAAGCATTTAATACTTCCTCATGAGCTAAAATAGGAACACAAAACAGGTAATAGTTTTTGAAATTTTTAAAGGTAGCACATAAGCAATTTACTTTGGAGTGGCGGTGAAATACCACATATAGTTAGGTATGGTCGACACAATTGGAAAATTTTGGTTTCTTGAAAGTTGGATGCACAAGTAGAGCTCATACACAGTACAGGTGAAGGCTAGCAAAAGACTGGAAGCGACCAACTAAGAGAGCAACAATGACCATAATCATGCATAGGGACAAAACATTATTAATCAAAGCATAAAGTGATATTACAAGTCAAAAACTAAATGATCATAGAGGTTTGAAGTGACTGATTTGTAGTCATAACATGGTTTAAGCATGTGACAAGTCAACCCAAATAAAACATCAAAGGAGAATACCACAATATTATGCTTTTGTATGATTAAAATAACACATGATTCTTTCAATGGCACATTAAGAACTCTCAGCTATTTGAGAGAAGTCATACTAAAATAATAAATACTAAGCATATAATTAAAATAATATCTAAGATGACATGCTAAAGTCTAAGCCACAGTCTAAACAAGCTTCATTTTGCACCACTATAAGCATGAAATATTTTACTCTTCTCCAACACCAATCAATTTATTTAAAACAACTCTCATAGATAATAATCAATAAAAACCATAGAGCTAATCATACCTAACTAAAGAATACTAACAAGCACTGAACAAAATACAATTGGAAAACAAGAGCTAAACTCAGTACTAGCAAAAGAGAACACTCGCAAAACAATAAGAGTGAAAACTAGAGTGTTCTATGCAATGAAAACAGAGTGTGTCATTCTCCAAAACAAGAATGCTAGGATCCAACCGTATACTACAGCAAACAAAACAAAAGAAAACTAAAAACAAAAAATAAAGACGCTCCAAGAATAATACATAGCATATGAAGCAATAAAAATATAGTGTCTTGAAAGATGACCTGATATTTTTGTTGATGAAGAAGGGAATACCTTGGGCATCCCCAAGATTTGACGCTTGTACCACTTGGATATTTCTTGGGGTGACATGGGAATCCCCAAGCTTGAGCTTTTGTCCATCCTTCGTCTCATCACATCATTCTTCTCTCCCTACACTTGAAAACTTCCTTCATACAAAACTTCACACAATTTTCATTAGCAACATTAGTACAATCAAAATAACAAATACACTTTGGTTCAGTTCTAACATAACTCAAACATCCATTAAAACATTAGCTACTGTAGAAACTTCTTTTAAAAGCTATTTCTCTCAAAAGAACTTAAACCAAAAAAAAATAAGAGGCAAATGCAAATAGTGGTAGAAATCTGTCAAAACAGAACATTTTTTTTAAATCCTCTGTTGCCCAAATCGAAAAGTTCAAAACTAATGAAAGTTAGATAATAACCTAGGGCAAGTGCTCAAAAAAATTCAGATCAATCTGACGTTCTGGCTAAGAATATTTTTTTGGTGGCAGTACATAATCTGTTTCGGGAGAGCAACTTCCCCAAATCTTACCTTCTTCCTATTAGATGATATCCTTGGCACAAAAAACGAAATAAAAAGGATAATAAGATGTTGTTATAGAGGTAACAACTTCTAAGATTCAACATAAAAAATTACATAAATAAAATATGGGTTATCTTCCAAGAGTGCTTTTTAACGCCTTTCAGCTAGGCGCAGAAAGCTTGAATCAAGTATTTTGAAGTGAAGAAGCATCGACATCATTAATGACAGAAGCCTTACGTCTACATCTCTTACATTTACTATTTCCCTTATGGAAAACATGAGAACCGCCTGGTGAGGAAGTGAAAGTCATTGTGCTTTTCCCCACATCTAATTTTGTTCCCAGGAGAGATCTTCCAAGTGTGATTTGCCCCTTTCGTACACATTCAATGAAAAGATAATCAGTACATACTATTTTTCCTAGGATTCTTGTATACACTCCTTCAGCTACTCCAATGGGTAATATAATGGCGTTATTGGTAAGAGATATTCCTTCTCCACCCTCAGAAAGTCTCCAAAGACTTAAAGACTCATAAATATCTTTAGGCATAAGACAAAACTCAGACATAATATCGCAACGAGCATGATAAGTTTCACCATTTATATCAAATTTTACTGTAGGGAGCCAACTTGAGGGTTTAGAAATTATTGGAACATAATCATAATTTTCACGAAGCGGATTACAACATTCTTTTAAACAAGTTGTACTTGTCTCAAGAGTATTTCATATAGCATAAATGCTCACAAGGGATGAATCAAATTTACTAGGTGAGCTATACATTGCAATCAACTTTTTTATGGCATTAAAAGCTTGATCTCCATCCCAATGAAGGAAATCTCCTCCTACTACAGCGTCCAAACCATCTATAACAAAGAACAAGACCAAATTCAAAGCTACTATGAAGCAGGGCTAGAGTCATTTTAGGTTCAGTTTTATCATAAGAATTATAAATTCTAAACCAAGCTTCTTTAAAACTCTCCTCACTCCCTTGTTTGAAAGCAAAGATCATTTCCTCAGGTGACATAGTAACAGGATTAGACATAGAAGCAACTTAAATTAGGAACTAATTTTTGTGATTTTGATAAAAAGAAGCAAACAAGACAAAGTAAAACAAACTAAGAAAACAATAACAAAGTAAAGAGATTGGAGATAAGAGACCCCCCGGCAACGGCGCCAGAAAAGCTTGATGTTGCGCAGAGTAATGCAGTTGGGAAAACCCAAGAGGAAGGTATGATGAGCACAGCAACAAGTTTTCCCTCAGAAAGAAAACAAGATTTAATTGACCAGTAGGAGAAATAAATCAATTTTGAAGGTTGTTGCTGGCTGACTTTGGCAGGTGATACGTCTCCAACGTATCGATAATTTCTTATGTTCCATGCCACTTTATTGATGATACCTACATGTTTTATGCATACTTTATGTCATATTTATGCATTTTCCGGCACTAACCTATTAACGAGATGCCGAAGAGCCGCTTGTTGTTTTCTCGCTGTTTTTGGTTTCGAAATCCTAGTAAGGAAATATTATCGGAATTGGACGAAATCAACGCCCAGGGGCCTATTTTCACACGAAGCTTCCAGAAGACCGAAGGAGTCACGAAGTGGGGCCACGGGGCGCCGCCACAGTAGGGCGGCGCGGCCTACAGGGGGCCCGCGCGGCCCTGTTGTGTGGGACCCTCGTGGCGCCCCCTGACCTACCCTTCCGCCTACATAAGCCTTCGTCGAGAATAACTCCAGTACCGAGAGCCACGATACGGAAAACCTTCCAGAGACGCCGCCGCCGCCAATCCCATCTCGGGGGATTCGAGGAGATCGCCTCCGGCACCCTGCCGGAGAGGGGAATCATCTCCCGGAGGACTCTTCACCGCCATGGTCGCCTCCGGAGTGATGAGTGAGTAGTTCACCCCTGGACTATGGGTCCATAGCAGTAGCTAGATGGTCGTCTTCTCCTAATTGTGCTTCATTGTTGGATCTTGTGAGCTGCCTAACATGATCAAGATCATCTATCTGTAATGCTACATGTTGTGTTTGTTGGGATCCGATGAATAGAGAATACTATGCTATGTTGATTATCAATCTATTATCTATGTGTTGTTTATGATCTTGCATGCTCTCCGTTATTAGTAGAGGCTCTGGCCAAGTTTTTGCTCTTAACTCCAAGAGGGAGTATTTATGCTCGATAGTGGGTTCATGCCTCCATTAAATCTGGGACGAGTGATAGAAAGTTCTAAGGTTGTGGATGTGCTGTTGCCACTAGGGATAAAACATCGATGCTATGTCTAAGGATGTAGTTGTTGATTACATTACGCACCATACTTAATGCAATTGTCTCGTTGTTTGCAACTTAATACTGGAAGGGGTTCGGATGATAACCCGAAGGTGGACTTTTTAGGCATAGATGCATGCTTGGATAGCGGTCTATGTACTTTGTCGTAATGCCCAATTAAATCTCACTATACTCATCATATCATGTTTGTGCATGGTCATGCCCTCTTTATTTGTCAATTGCCCAACTGTAATTTGTTCACCCAACATGCTTATTCTTATCGGAGAGACGCCTCTAGTGAACTGTGGACCCCGGTCCATTCTTTTAATCGAATACAATCTACTGCAATACTTGTTCTACTGTTTTCTGCAAACAATCATCATCCACACTATACATCTAATTCTTTGTTACAGCAAGCCGGTGAGATTGACAACCTCACTATCACGTTGGGGCAAAGTAATTTGGTTGTGTTGTGCAGGTTCCACGTTGGCGCCGGAATCCCTGGTGTTGCGCCGCACTACACTTCGCCGCCATCAACCTTCAACGTGCTTCTTGACTCCTACTGGTTCGATAAACCTTGGTTTCTAACTGAGGGAAACTTACTGTTGTATGCATCACACCTTCCACTTGGGGTTCCCAACGGTCGCGTGTTGTACGCGTGTCAAGCTAAATTTCTGGCGCCGTTGCCGGGGAGATCAAGACACGCTGCAAGGGGAGTCTCCACCTCCAATCTCTTTACTTTGTTTTTGTCTTGCTTTACTTTTATTTAGTACTTTTTTTGCTGCACTAAATCAAAATACCAAAAAATTAGTTGCTAGCTTTACTTTATTTATTGTCTTGTTTGCAATCTCCATATTAAAAACACAAAAAAAAAATTAGTTACTTGCATTTACTTTACTTACTTCATCATGTTTCCTCCTAATTTTACCTTAAAAGATATACCAGTGGGACAAGGGTCTATAATTAGAAGAGATAATATAGAAGAACTTTTCACCCATGTTAGTATGCACGAAGATCTTGAAGATATACCCCTGGCAAAAGCTGTCCCTACTTATGAAGATGCCTCTGCTTGTTTGGTACGCATGATGGAAGCTAGATTTATTAGTCTCAACCCCATGATACAACACATGTTTCTTACACTTTCTGATATGGAGAGGGGAGAGAAGAGAGATTTTGTTTTAAAAGTCCTTGTTAGAGAATTTGCGGATATAGCTAAAGAAGCTAGAAAAGTTTTTATTAAGCATAAGAGGCTTGGTATGTTCAACGATTTTAAAAGAACACTTGAAAAGATGGATATGGATAGAATTAAGTACACTAATAATGTTAATGATGGTGGGGAGATTAAAGCACCAATACCTTGTAAGCTCCTAGCAATGCATGAAGCTCTAGATGATAATTATGCTTGGCTTGTTCCTGAAAATTTGTTTGATGAGAGTAGCAAGCCAGGATTAATGAAAACAGAGCCTCTGAAACTTATGTATCCAAAATACAATGCATGGTTGAGAAAACTCCAAACCCCGATGTTGATGCTTCATCTCTTGATAATACTTGATACACACTTTCTGCGCCTAGCTGAAAGGCGTTAAAGAAAAGCGCTTATGGGAGACAACCCATGTTTTTACTACTGCACTTTTATTTTATATTTGAGTCTTGGAAGTTGTTACTACTGTAGCAACCTCTCCTTATCTTAGTTTTGTTGCATTGTTGTGCCAAGTAAAGTCTTTGATAGTAAGGTTCATACTAGATTTGGATTACTGCGCAGAAACAGATTTCTTTTCTGTCACGAATCTGGGCCTAATTCTCTGTAGGTAAATCAGAAAATTATGCCAATTTACATGAGTGATCCTCAGATATGTACGCAACTTTCATTAAATTTGAGAATTTTCATTTGAGCAAGTCTAGTGCCTCAATAAAATTCATCTTTACGAACTGTTCTGTTTTGACAGATTCTGCCTTTTATTTCGCATTGCCTGTTTTGCTATGCTTGATGGATTTTTCTATTCCATTAACTTTCAGTAGCTTTTTGCAATGTCCAGAAGTATTAAGAATGATTATGTCACCTCTGAACATGTGAATTTTGATTATGCACTAACCCTCTAATGAGTTGTTTTGAGTTTGGTGTGGAGGAAGTTTTCAAGGATCAAGAGAGGGAGATGATACAATATGATCAAGGAGAGTGAAAGCTTTAAGCTTGGGGATGCCCGGTGGTTCACCCCTGCATATTTCAAGAAGACTCAAGCGTCTAAGCTTGGGGATGCCCAAGGCATCCCCTTCTTCATCGACAACATTATCAGGTTCCTCTAGTGAAACTATATTTTTATTCCATCACATCTTATGTACTTTACTTGGAGCGTCGGTTTGTTTTTGTTTTTGTTTTGTTTGAATAAAATGGATCCTAGCATTCATTGTGTGGGAGAGAGACACGCTCCGCTGTTGCATATGGACAAATATTTCCTTAGGCTTTACTCATAGTGTTCATGGCGAAGGTTGAATCTTCTTCGTTAAATTGTTATATGGTTGGAAATGGGAAATGCTACATGTAGTAATTGGTAAAATGTCTTGAATAATTTGATACTTGGCAATTGTTGTGCTCATGTTTAAGCTCTTGCATCATATACTTTGCACCTATTAATGAAGAAATACATAGAGCTTGCTAAAATTTGGTTTGCATAATTGGTCTCTCTAAGGTCTAGATATTTTTAGTAAAGTGTTTGAACAACAAGGAAGACGGTGTAGAGTCTTATAATGTTTACAATATGTCTTTTATGTGAGTTTTGCTGCACCGCTTCATACTTGTGTTTGTTTCAAATAACCTTGCTAGCCTAAACCTTGTATCGAGAGGGAATACTTCTCATGCATCCAAAATCCTTGAGCCAACCACTATGCCACTTGTGTCCACCATACCTACCTACTACATGGTATTTCTCCGCCATTCCAAAGTAAATTGCTTGAGTGCTACCTTTAAACAATTCAAAATTTATTACCTCTGATTTGTGTCAATGTTTTATAGCTCATGAGGAAGTATGTGGTGTTTATCTTCCAATCTTGTTGGGCAACTTTCACCAATGGACTAGTGGCTTCATCCACTTATCCAATAATTTTGCAAAAAGAGCTGGCAATGGGATTCCTAGTCCCAAATTAATTAACCAAAATAGACACTCCTCCATGGTATGTGATTGTTGGACGGCACCCGAAGGATTCGGTTAGCCATGGCTTGAGAAAGCAAAGGTGGGGAGGAGTGTCATCTAAATAAAACTAAAATAAAAAGGCACTCCTTCATGGTATGAGATTGTTGGCAGGCACCCGAGGATTCGGTTAGCCATGGTTTGTGAAAGCAAAGGTTGGAAGGAGTGCCACCAAAAAATAAAATAAAATGGGAGCCGCTCTTTGAAGGTTTGTCTGGCAAGGGGGTTAGAGTGCCCACTACCATTCGTTGACAACAACAAACACCTCTCAAATATTTACTTTTATGCTCTCTATTTGTTTTCAAAACCAAAGCTCTAGCACAAACATAGTAATCAATGCTTCCCTCTGCGAAGGGCCCTTTCTTTTACTTTTATGTTGAGTCAGTTCACCTATTTCTCTCCATCTCAAGAAGCAAACACTTGTGTGAACTGTGCATTGATTTCTACATATTTGCATATTGCACTTGTTATATTACTCTACATTGACAATATCCATGAGATATACATGTTATAAGTTGAAAGCAACCGCTGGAACTTAATCTTTCTTTGTGTTGCTTCAATGCCTTTACTTTGATTTATTGCTTTATGAGTTAACTCTTATGCAAGACTTATTGATGCTTGTCTTGAAAGTACTATTCATGAAAAGTCTTTGCTATATGATTCAGTTGTTTACTCATGTCATTTACCATTGTTTTGATCGCTGCATTCATTACATGTGCTTACAATACTATGATCAAGGTTATGATGGCATGTCACTCCAGAAATTATCTTTGTTATCGTTTACCTACTCGGGACGAGCAGGAACTAAGCTTGGGGATGCTGATACGTCTCCAACGTATCGATAATTTCTTATGTTCCATGCCACTTTATTGATGATACCTACATGTTTTATGCATACTTTATGTCATATTTATGCATTTTCCAAGCACTAACCTATTAACAAGATGCCGAAGAGCCGCTGTCGTTGTTCTGCTGTTTTTGGTTTCAGAAATCCTAGTAAGGAAATATTCTCGGAATTGGACGAAATCAACGCCCAGGGGCCTATTTTCACACGAAGCTTCCAGAAGACCGAAGGAGTCACGAAGTGGGGCCACGGGGCGCCGCCACAGTAGGGCGGCGCGGCCTACAGGGGGCCCGCGTGGCCCTGTTGTGTGGGGCCCCCGTGGCGCCTCCTGACCTGCCCTTCCGCCTACTTAAGGTGTTCGTCGCGAAACCCCCAGTACCGAGGGCCACGATACGGAAAACCTTCCAGAGACGCCGCCGCCGCCAATCCCATCTCGGGGGATTCAGGAGATCGCCTCCGGCACCCTGCCGGAGAGGGGAATCATCTCCCGGAGGACTCTTCACCGCCATGGTCGCCTCCGGAGTGATGAGTGAGTAGTTCACCCCTGGACTATGGGTCCATAGTAGTAGCTAGATGGTCGTCTTCTCCTAATTGTGCTTCATTGTTGGATCTTGTGAGCTGCCTAACATGATCAAGATCATCTATCTGTAATGCTACATGTTGTGTTTGTTGGGATCCGATGAATAGAGAATACTATGCTATGTTGATTATCAATCTATTATCTATGTGTTGTTTATGATCTTGCATGCTCTCCGTTATTAGTAGAGGCTCTGGCCAAGTTTTTGCTCTTAACTCTAAGAGGGAGTATTTATGCTCGATGGTGGGTTCATGCCTTCATTAAATCGCAGGACGATGATGACGAAAGTTCTAAGGTTGTGGATGTGCTTGTTGCCACTAGGGATAAAACATCGATGCTATGTCTAAGGATGTAGTTGTTGATTACATTACGCACCATACTTAATGCAATTGTCCGTTGTTTGCAACTTAATACTGGAAGGGGTTCGGATGATAACCCTGAAGGTGGACTTTTTAGGCATAGATGCATGCTTGGATAGCGGTCTATGTACTTTGTCGTAATGCCCAATTAAATATCACTATACTCATCATATCATGTATGTGCATGGTCATGCCCTCTTTATTTGTCAATTGTCCAACTGTAATTTGTTCACCCAACATGCTTATTCTTATCGGAGAGACGCCTCTAGTGAACTGTGGACCCCGGTCCATTCTTTTAATCGAATACAATCTACTCGCAATACTTGTTCTACCGTTTTCTCGCAAACAATCATCATCCACACTATACATCTAATCCTTTGTTACAGCAAGCTGGTGAGATTGACAACCTCACTCGTCACGTTGGGGCAAAGTAATTTGGTTGTGTTGTGCAGGTTCCACGTTGGCGCCGGAATCCCTGGTGTTGCGCCGCACTACACTTCGCCGCCATCAACCTTCAACGTGCTTCTTGACTCCTACTGGTTCGATAAACCTTGGTTTCTAACTAAGAGAAACTTACTGCTGTACGCATCACACCTTCCACTTGGGGTTCCCAACGGTCGCGTGCTGTACGCGTGTCAGCAGGACGCACTACGGTGTCAACAACAACGTGGAACCTGCACACAACACAACCAAACTACTTTGCCCCAACTTACATTGAGGTTGTCAATCTCACTGGTTTGCTGAAGATTAGACGTATAGTATGGAAAGAGATGTTTGTTTGCAGTAAAATAAAAAGAACAGTGCTTGCAGTAAGGAAATAGAACATATATTTGCAGTAGATGGTTTTATCACTGTAAAAGAAAGGACCAGGGGGTCCACAGTTTACTAGAGACATGTCTCTCCATAAAGATAAATAACATGTTGGATAAACAAATTACAACTGGGCAATTGACAGAATAAAGACCATACATGACAAGATGATTACTATGAGTTTCATTTGGGTATTACAACAAGATTCATAGACCGTAATCCAACTGCATCTATGACTAATAATCCACGCTGAGGATATCATCTGAACAACTTAGGGTATAAAGTTGCAAGCAACAGATTATTGCATTAAGTAAAGTGTGTAAAGCAAACAATAAAATTATCCTTGGATAAAACATTATTGTTTTCTCCCTAGTAGCAACAGCACATCTACAACCTTCGGAGTTATTGTCACTCTCCCAGATTTCTAGAGGCATGAACCCACTATCGAGCATAGATACTCCCTCTTGGAGTCACAAGCACATACTTGGCCAGCGCATCTACTAACAACGGAGAGCATGCAAGATCACAAATAACGTACTACCTCTGTCTATAAATAGACGTCTAAGATTTGTCTAAAGCTGGATGTATCTAGATGCTATTTAATGTCTACATACATCCAGATTTAGACAAACCTCAGACATCTATTTATAGACGGAGGGAGTATAAAACAGATCTATAATCAACTCAATCATAGTAGTCAATATTCATCGGATACTAGCAAACACAACATGTAGCATTACATAAATATGATCATGATCATATTAGGCAGCTCACAAGATATAAACATGAAGCATCAGGAGGAGGAGACAACCATCTAGTGATGTCTACGCACGCTTCTATTCTTGTAGACAGTGTTGGGCCTCCTAGTGAAGAGGTTTGTAGAACAACAATAAATTTCCCTTAAGTGGATCACCCAAGGTTTATCAAACTCAAGGAGGTAGAGGTCAAAGGTATCCCTCTCAAGCAACCCTGCAATTACGAAACAAGAAGTCTCTTGTGTCCCCAACACACCCAATACACTTATCAGGTGTATAGGTGCACTAGTTCGGTGAAGAGATAGTGAAATACAAGTAATATGGATGGTTATGAGTGGTAATTGCAATTTGAAATAAAAATGGCAGGAGGCAAACATGTAGTAGAACTGGTTGTAAACGGTGTTTCAATGCTTAGAAACAAGGCCTAGGGATCATACTTTCACTAGTGGTAACTCTCAACAATGATATCATAATTGAATACATAGATATTATCACTTCATTATGCTACTCTGACCCACTCTCCGGTTTCATAACAAACACAAATTCACTGCGTAGGTATGCATAAGCATTCCTTAAAGTTCGCATTCCCAATCTATGGACGCCCCACACTGTCACTTTTAGCATAAAAAGATGGTACTAACTAGACACCACAATTCATAAGTATTTATGCAAATTAATCTTAAGAAACAAGCACGGTGTGCACACTGTCACCTTCACACCGTTAAACAAGGTGTCCCCGATAGTCACATAATATAACCGCTTGAGTAGCATAATAGTTGAAGAATAATATCTACTTATTCAACTAGATTACAAAGCTCATGATCACATAAAGATCATACACGGGGAGATAGATAGACCACATAGCTACCGGTAAAGCCCTCAGCCTCGGGGGAGAAATACTCACTCCTCATCATGGGAGTCAGCACTAGCGATGAAGATGGCGGTGGAGTCGATGGAGATGGCTCCGGGGGCAATTCCCCGTCCCGGAAAGGTGCTAGAACAGAGACTTCTATCCCCTGAAACTTGTCTGCGATGACGACGGAGCTACGGAACTTTTCATGAACGGAGGCTGATTGATTTAGGGTTCACGCGTCGGGAGGCTTCTTATAGCGGAAGGGCGAGGTCGGTGGAGGCCAGGGGCCCTAGACCACCCCTAGGCGCGGCCAGGGCCTGGGCCGCGCCTAGGCCTCGTCTGGACGCCCTGTGGCGTTTCTTCTTCCCCCCTCTGGACTTCGTCATCGCTCCGGGAAAATTAGGAACCTTGGCTTTTGTTTCGTCCAATTCCGAGAATATTTCCTGTACAACCTTTCTGAAATACAAAACAACAGAAAACATGGAACTGGCATTGTGGCCTCTTGTCAATAGGTTAGTGCCATAAAATGTATAAAAGTGCAACGAAGTGTAAACAAAACATATAGAAATTGGTGTAAAACAAGCATGGAGCATTAAAAATTATAGATACGATTGCAGCGTATCATCTAGCTACTGCTATGGACCCGTTGTCCAAAGATGAACTACTCATGAATCACTTCGGAGGCGGGCATGGTGATGAAGAGGCCTCCGGTGATGATCTCCCTCTTCGGTAGGGTGCCGGTAAGAGCTTCAGAACCCTCCCAAACTAGGGTCGGCGATGGCGGCGGCTACGGAACGTTTCAAGGATGGAGGCTCAGGTGTTTAGGTTTTTCCCGAGGATGTCAATTTATAGGCGAAAGGGCGATGTCGGTGGGCGCCCGGGGGGCCCACACCATGCCTAGGCGCGGCCAAGGGGCCGTGCCTAGGCATGGTGTTCCCTCCCTGGTGCACCTCTCCGTCTCTCCTTCGGACCGTGATAGAAAAATAGGAACTTCGGCTTTTGTTTCGTCCAATTTCGAGAGTATTTCCAGAACAAATTTTCTGAAATACAAAAACAGCAGAAAACATGAACTGTCACTATGGCATATTGTTAATAGGTTAGTTCCAAAAAATGCATAATAATGCCAAGAAGTGTAAACAAAACATATTGCAAATGGAGCAAAACAAGCATGGAGCATCAAAAATTGTAGATATGTTTGCAACATATCAGAGGTGTATCACTCTGGAGCAATTCGTCTTCATGGAGACTACAAAGGTAGACCTCATGTAGTTAATGGATTACTTCCTAAACATTATGTTACAGGCCGAAAATTCGTTGGAAAGGTGGAAGAGTTAAATCTCGAGAGTCTGAGGCCATAATCGCAAAGAAAAATCCTCTACCGGATATCAGAAATCAGTAAAAGTTAAGTTTTAGGTGCGTAACGATCTCGAAATATCATCATATTTTAGGAAAGTCATTATTTTTTGAGAAATAAAAGTGTGCAACAAAATGTTTGGACAAAACGTAGTTCGGAAGGGGAAAGAGCCCAGGTGGCGTGCCCCCCTCAACTAGGCATGACCATGGCTCTTTCGCCCCTACGAAGTCTGTTTCGCCCCCGTCTCCACTCCAGCGCTTCGTCTTACCCTAAAAACTGTCAATATATACCCCTCTCTTCCGATCTAATCTCGCATCGAGTCTTTTCGAGAGAATCTTGTTTTCATGCCCTGTCTTTTCAGCCTTTTAGCCATGGCAAGTTCCGGATCCGAACTAGGAGGAGAAGACTCCGAGAAGAGGGACATGGTGAACCGCTACCTAAACTCTGTGGTGGCTTCTTTGAAGACCTTGACCTTCAAGGAGGGAGTGCTGCTCATGGAGTAGGTGAAGGCTCCCAATACCTAGGGCACCATGGAGGAAAAGCTGCAAGTTATATATGATACCGTCTTCAGGTATGGCATTGTGACTGAGCGTAGCTTTGATGCTCATCACTTGATGAATATTGGGATGAAGAATAAGGTTGAAGCATATGAGTCAAGGATCAAGGATACGGAGGAGAAATATGTGCACACCATCACACAGCTAGACAGGTTCCAAGCCCTCACGTGGGATGTGGAAAACTAGAACTGTGAGCATGAAGATCTCTTTAAGAAAATCGCCGAAGCTAAACGATCCACCAATGTCCTTCCACAATGGAAGGCCCTATCCTTGGAAGCTCAAGGAGTGGGACGCCTATTATGAGGAGAGCGATTCCAACAAAGAAGACCCAACGACAACACTCTAAGCTTGCGGGAGTTTTATCTAGTCTTTTATGATTTTTATGATATTGCTCTTTAGTCGTTATCTTTAGATTGGTTTTGATTTTATCTAGTAGGTATTGATTTTCTCATAGCTTGAAAATATCTTAGAGCATTATCATTTATCCTTGGTCGAGTGGTTTTTGAATAAAGTATAAAGTATAGTGTCATCCATGATTCTTTTGTTTGAAGATTTATGGATAACACTCATGCAGATGTGCGCCTCATACCTAGAAGTTTCAGTTAATTGTCTTGAATTATATTAACTTGAGTGTGTTGGACAAGCATATAACTTCACAAACAAACAAAAATTTGAAACAAATGAAAGATCCATGCAAGTGATGTTCACAAACAAAGAAAAAATAATAGCTTGAATTTGGAGTAGAGATATGGTTTTGTAGAACAAATATTTAGGAATATATGATGACAAGGGGACATGAGATACTCTTGTTCTATTTAGTAATCAACGAGTAAGCTGAGGGTCATGAATATTTTAATTCACATGCCCTACTGAAAAGTGTATGAAAGGTAGGCACCCGGGGATTCGGTTAGCCATGGAAACTGAAGTACAAAAGTTGAGTAGAGAACATAACATGATTGAAAGATCCATGAATAAGTTTTATACTGGTTATTAAGAGGCAAGATCGTTAACTGATGCCACTTAAGAAGTGGTGAAAGTGTTTGACAAAGTCAAGCTTCATGTCTATCTTGTTGTTTAATAACTATGTTCTTTTAACTAGTTGTTCTATGAGAGTTTATCTTCATTACAGAGGCAAGAGTAAAATCAAAGATAGCAAGGTAAAAGCCATGCAAAGATATAGCAAAGAGAAAAATGAAATTTTATACTTGTTCAATTTTACAACATGAAATAATGGTTTGTTTTGTTCAAAAGCAAGGGCTAGTTGCTAGAACTCTTATTTATGTAGCCCACATTTATATGGTTGTTAGTTCATAAATATTTTAAGACAAGTGAATATGCATAAGTTGATGATGATGTGCTCGTATTTTATTATCAACCATAAGCTCATTGCTATATGATATGATCTATTCGCTTATTTGCTCGAGGAAGAGCAAAGGTTTAAGCTTGGGGGAGTTGATACATGCATTTTATATCATTAATATAGTGACTTATATGACTTGTTTTGAATGGTATTTGTCATGATCTATCCTTATTTATGCATTCTTAGTTTATTTATGGGACTTCCCTACCAATACGCATTCATTGGTATTTAATTTATGGGAGGGAGAAAACCTCATTTTTTATTTTGCTGTTTCAGGGACCTTCTGGACGTCTAAAAATGAAAGGGAAAATACATGCTCATATTTTCATCAAAAGAAGGACCGTGGGCCAAAGAAACATGAGAGGGGAGCCAGGAGGCCCGAAAGAGACCAGGCGATGCGCCCCCTCAATAGGGTGCGCCGCCTAGGCCCTTTTCAGCCTCGAGCATCATCTCGGCTCCTCCTTTTTACCGATGCCTCTGTCTCGACAAAATAGCTACGCCATATTTTCCCACGTTTTACAGATGCGGTGGCGGAGGCGAAAGTCATCTCCTACTCCGGGAGAGGGCATAACCTGTAGCACCGGAGTCTCCGGTGAGAGGGAAATCGACTCCATCGTCATCACGAGTCCTCATTGGCGTAGGGGAGCCTCTCCATCAACATTTCAATCAACATGCACTATCACCATCACCATCTCCATCTCCAAGATCTACCTCGATCCCCTCATAGTTTGTGGTTGATTGAACCCCGAATATTGTTTAAGGGCTATTTGAATGTTTGTGATTGGAAACTTATCGATATTTAGTGGAAATATTACATTTTCAGATTGGGTTATAATCCATATAGTTCTGATCCATATCATGTTTGTCACTTGTGAGTAGATCCCCATGTTCTTGATGACGATAAATTGGCTATGATTTCTATATAATATGCGATGAGTATTTGATCATTTTTTATCTTTTATGTGGTTCTATGATTGTTTTATGTGAATGTCGACTTCATATTACTTCACCTATATGGGCTCATAGGGCTGCACTTTATTGTATTGATGAGGGTTGGAAGGGACGGAATGATAGAAACCGTCTTCTAATACTTTAAGTTGCATTAGAGAGATTTATGTCGGGGCCAATGAACTAGCTGCTATGGTGCAAAATTTATGTCTTAATAATTCCTATACTTGCTCATGAAAATGGCTCTAGGAGCCACCATAAGGGGTGTATTTGCTCATATCTATGGCTGCACCTAACTTAGGCTCCGCCCTAAAGGAATGAAACTTGACAAGATATTCACCATGTTGCTTACAAATCTAAATGCTAAGTTAATCCATGCCACCCTTGGGAATGCTTGTCACATATAAGTTCACACACACAGAGAGAGACTTTCTCTCCCTGGGAGCATTTACTTGTTGCTATTTAGTTCCAACACTTCATTTTATTGCAAACTACAAACCTAAAACAACAAAACTGTTGCACCCTCTTATTGTTTTACTTGTCAAACTTACTAACAAATACCTTCAGCTCCTCGTGGGTTCGACAACCTTTCTTATTGAAAAGTACTACAACTGATCTCCTACACTTGGGAGCTATCATTGGGTCCAACTATCACACACGTTTCTCTAAGGGAAACCAGTTGTGTTGTACAAGAAGTGCAAACGGTTTTCTTGAGAATAACATCGTGTGGTAGATTTTTCCGCAATATTCATTTCTATTTTTTACCCATTAAATTATTTTTTATTTTTCACCCATTAGGTCCATTTAGAAATTTTACTATTTGCTCCTAGATAAACCTGAAGGTGATATTACAACAACACCTATTAGGATAATAATAGCACCCAAAGCATAATGTTGCCTATTTTCCTAGAAATGGACTTCTTTTAACTTATTCATCTTCAACTTGTTTGCATGTGCCGTTGTCTCCTGTCTCTGGACAATATCAGGAAAATATAGTTCCATCTTCATCTTTTATTGTTCAAACATCTTCGCTTTCTCCCTCTTCTTTCTTTTCCTCCTTGGCAGCAATGTTAAGCCCTTCAACACATAGCTTAACTCGGAATGCAAATCCTCACAGCCGCAGCGGGGAAGCTAAAATATGCACAACGATGGAATGAATCACAATAAGAAACTCAAAACTCTAAAATAGAAAGTATCCCTAAGTAAGTCTACAAATTGTACCTCGTTTGAATACGTGGTTCCAGTGTCGTCAGTTCTAGTCGGATCCCTGACCACACTCTCTCTTCTCGAGACCATGGCGTCGTCCGACATTATTAGTTTGCAGGGATGTGGGCCGGGCAACAGGGCTCAGAAGTAACGACTATAAATGTGTTAGGAGTTTACGAACAAGCAGGGTAAAGGAAGATACCTAGTATTTAAGAAAGATGTACATATCACACAAAATTTTCTGCCAATTAAACCATGTGTGATGTGGAAGGACGTCGCTAACCTTCTATATGCCATAGAACACAATTTCCTTCGGATAAAAATGTGTGAAATGTACACTGATAATGCGAACGTTCAGTACTACATAGCACACGGTTTTGGTTTTGTTCAGAAAAAATCGTGTGCGATGTGCAAGGATAGTGACATCATTCTGTATGACGGATGCATGTAAAATGCATACATGGACTTTGTCCTTTATTAGAAAGAATTCTCACATATTTGC
Organism: Lolium rigidum; assembly: GCF_022539505.1. Classification (NCBI taxonomy): domain Eukaryota; kingdom Viridiplantae; phylum Streptophyta; class Magnoliopsida; order Poales; family Poaceae; genus Lolium; species Lolium rigidum. The sequence continues at coordinate 56,608,855 of NC_061510.1, read as the reverse complement.
AACATATATGATGATAATACCATATTTTACATTGATTTATGGGGATTTACCAATGATCCCCTTTATTTGATTTATAACTCTGCAAAACAGGAATTTCCTGTTTGTGTATTTTTCACTTTTAGAGACCTATACGGAATCAAATTGAGCTAGGATTTTTGGAGCGTCATTTTTTTATCGGGAGAAGCACCCCAGGCCCTGGAAGCACACCTGGAGGGGCCAGAGGGCCAAAAGAGCCCAGGTGGCGTGCCCAGACTTGTAGGGCGCACCACCTGCCCTCTTTCCACCGTCGATCACCCAGATCGCTTGATTCCTTCGCCCACCGACGTATTTTGACCTAAAACCACTATATATATGACCCCGAAGAGTTCTCGGGAGGAGAGCGCCGCAGGAAGACAGAAACACAAAAACAGAGGCTGCAACAGCAAAGATTGGGGGGGGGGGACTCCATCAGGATCACCACCGGAGGAATCTCCACCTTCTCCAACGTCTTCCTCATCATCACCATGATCAAGGGGAAGTAGTTCACCTTTGTACTATGTGTTTTTGGCAGTAGCTTGATCTATTTCTCTCATGTTCTTCATTGTTCTTAGTGCTATATGAGCTTTCCAACATGATTATGGTCATATTTGTAGTACCTATGTGGTGGATCTTTATTCTATGATATGATACTATAAGATTTTTCTATACTTTGTGCAAGATGTATTGTTAGATGCATATTATGTACCATGTTCTTAAGTATTGGTTCTGATCCAACTTGTATGTAAGACGTGTGCAGGGTGATGTGTGTGTGTTAGATGGAATAACATCGTTTTAGTGATTTAATAGTGACAACAAATTCATGATCTATTATGTCTTTGCCTTTTCTTTTGTTATCTCACTAGGGATAAATTGAATGCATATTCTATGTTCATTACGTGACACAAGTAAGGATCTTGTTTGTCCAAGGTAGCATATTCGATATTCAAACATCACGTCAAAGTTCTTATAGCTATGCTATGTTAATTCTTAATACAATATTGCTTGAAGTTTATTCCTATCTTGTGGAGTGTAAGAGAGATGTGTTGCATCATCTCTATGTTAGGACATGATGCCCATATGGATGCTTATCTTATACATGTTAGAGTTATTGTCTTCATATCTCACTGATGAATTATTATTGTCAAGTTAACCCATGAACCCCGATCCAATTTTAATCATAAGAAACATATTTCCATCACTTTTATCTTATTTTTTATTTGTGGTACTATTTTAATCTGAAAATACAAAAAAACTTTTATTTCTTATTTGCACTCAAAACCCCAAAACAAACAAACATTTACTGTTTTTACTTATTATTTCAGTTGATTAGTTTACTTTACTTCATTTACTACCTTGTTTACTTTTACTTACATGAAACCTTGTGCTTGACAACCACACGGTGGAGTTGGGGACACAAGACTTTATTTTATTTTGCAGGATTGCTAGAAGAAGAGAGAGGGAGACAGCTCTTTACGTCATTCCTCGAGAGTTCGATATAAACCCTTGAGCCACCCTTGTGGGGAAAATAATCTGTTGACACAACACTTTGCACTTGGAGTCCCAACTTCATCAATGACATAGCGCATGATTTTATGGAAAAAAATTGTGCGATGTAAAAGGACAGTGCCAAGGTTCTGGATGACATAGCATACAATTTTGTTCGGACAAAACCATGTTCAATGTACAAGGATAGTGCCAACATTCTGGATGTCATAGCACATGATTTTGTTTGAAAAAACCCATGCGGGATGTAGAAGGAGAGTGTGTGTGCGCGTGCGTGGGATAAAGATACTAGTCCATGTCGTTTGCAACATTTATATATCGATCAAACATTTTAGTGACACATGACACACAAAAGTGCGATACACTTAACATCTAGAGGGTTTCCTCCCGTATTACATATAGAAAATCAACTAAGTAATTAATTCAACTATGATACATCCTCGCCACCGGGGCCTTTACCAGAATTTGATGCATCGCCGGTGCTGTTCTTGGCCATGCGCCTTTTTCGCTTCGTCTTGGGGTCTTCGAAGTTGGACTTCTTCTTTAATGACACCATCACTCGGCATAGCATGTACCCACATGCGCGGTCACCTAACATAGCCTCGAAGCCCTCCAAGCTATGCACTGGCATAATTGATGGCGCCACGTGATGGCAACAAAACTACACACCTTTATCAAGTGTTGGGACTTGAAGTGCAAAGTGATACAACAAAGGTGGTTTTTCCCAACCCTGGGGTTTATATGGAGACAAAGTTGAGTTCTTCCCTGAATCATGTTCAAACAAGCTGTCAAGTAATAGAAACATTTTTGTGTCCGCAACTCCATCCAAGTTTTTTTCAGGTAGAATGAGGCATAAGTGTTACAAAACAAAAATAAATAAAGCAAGCAAATTGAACAATATATTTTTGTATTTTAGAAATAAAAAGTTGCTGAAATTATTAGTGCAAGTATGGCAAGTTTAAATGTGTTTCTTATGTTTAAAATGTTTCGGGGTTCATTCCTTCACTTGATATCCCTCTCATAAACATAGTGATGTGAATATAGAACTTAATAACAAGAAGCAAATAATAGCAAGTAATATTGTGTAATTGATAAGCATTTACATGGAAATCACGTCCTAGCATAGGGGTGATGCAACACATCTCACTAATGCTCCCTTGGAAAGAGATCTTCTCAAACCAAGTTTAAGACCAAACAAAGTATTGCCTTAAGAATTTTGACATGAAGTGGATTGTGTATTACCATCTTGAGCAAACGAGGCCACCTAGAATGTCACTAGATGAACGATAGGACATATAATATTTTTATTCCTACTAAAGCAACCAATGGAAAGGTAAAAACCTCACTAGCACAAAGATTTGTGTTACTTCCAAATGTATAGCATCAAGTTACTCCAAATAACACACACATATCCACATAAGTTCTTGCATACAAGTTCGATCAGAACATAGCATGCTTGAACGAGATAACATATGAATATATCAATACTTTGAACATATAGTGCATCTCATACCTCATCTTATAACAAAAGATCCACCATCAAAACACTACATAGATGATCACAATCCTGTAAGAAGCTCATGTGATACTTATTAGTGAAGAGCATCGGAGAGATGATACAAGGTACTTCCAAAAACTGATAGTCTAGTGGTGGACTATTCCCTCTTCATCATGATTGCGGTAGTGATGGTGTTGATGGAGACGGAGCAGCAACCAGGGCAACTACGATGGCGTTTCCCTCTCAATTTTCCAAAAGTTCTTTGTTTCGTATTTTCTATGTAGGCAGCCACCTCCTCGCGACTTCGGAAATGGCATCATATATATTGGCGTTTTTAGGGAAAACTCATCGGATGACTTTGAAACTAGGGAAAAAGAGGTCACGGGGTGGGGGGCACGTGGCAAATACACCTCAATGAACCCTCGTCTTTGCCGGATACGACGAGCCTCAACCCACTCCCTCGATCCCCTATCCTCCCAGACCTTGTAGGGTACGAATAACTTAGGGTCGAAGCTACCTCCATGGCATCCATGACGTGGAGCACTCATTCACTGTCCCTCGACGGAGGATCATCAACTGGACGACTAGGTGTGGAAGGATCGATGACCGCCTTGTGTGGAGGCGGTGGTGGAAGTGCCTCGACGGAGGGATTTCGAAGTAGGCCGACGGGGGTCCATGGTTGTAGGTCGTCGTACATGGCGTCCTCACCGGTCGTGTGGTCGTGATTTGCAGCAGGGGTACACGCCGGGCACGTGCTGGTCAGGGTTAGGTTAGTGTTGGCAGATGGAGCCAGGATGGCAGAAAAAAAGCGAGAAGGAAGTGGGTCAACCCAGGAGGCTTATTTATTTAGCTGGTTGAAAATAAGCTTTTTTTCTTTCTTAATACTAGTAAATAATAGTCTCCCTCTTTTCTTAGATAAGGTGTATAGTTTTTGGTACAAAAATTAAAGAACGCATATGGATGAAAAATTATACCAGGTTTGGGTGGAATAACACCTGAACCTTTAACTTGAGAAAACAGAGAAGTTTGCATAGGATAATAGAAAACGTGATCAAATTCTTTAAAAAAATTATTGAGACAAGTGGTGCTTAGTAATAAACCTTATATTCTAAAAAAAAATCTCAAAAAGCTATACACCTTATATAATTGGATGCATCCAATTGATGCAATATCGGGATATCATTTGGTAAAGCAAGATTGTTTCTTAGGGAAACGTAGTATTCAACCAAACGATCCGAGCAGTGCAAGATAGTTTCGTCAGAGCATCACTATCAGAAACAGCAACACAATATCCATCGTTTCACACAATTTTAAAAGAAAACGCATGCATTGAATTGAAAAGAGAAAAGGGAGAAAAAGAGAAAACGAAGGAAAGAGAAGCTGCCGGATGAGGGAGGAGATGGCAGATGGGTGTCGACCGCTGACTCGTCAAGGTGATGTGCTGACACGTGGGACGGAGACCAGATAGGGTGGCGCCTACACATGATTTGCTATCCTGGACGTGGGGGCGCATTCGATTCCCTGTGATGGGATGGATGGATGGGGGAGTCCGACTGGTTTCCCTTTCCCCTCCCCCGTGCTACAGTGCCTGGAGAGGCGAAAAGGAAACTTTCCCCATTCCCTCGCTCCGCTGACGGCCGGATCGGCGGTCTCTTCCCTCTCCGGCCGCCATTCCGGCGGTGGGAGGGTGGAGGGGCCCCTGATCTGTGCTCTAGGCGTGTAGATAGTAGGGTTAGGTTTCCCGGTGGCGCTGGATGGGAGGAGCCGGCGGCATGCGTTTGGAATAAAGGTGCTGGAGCTCGTCTTCCTCCTCGGTTTCGTCACTTGTGGCGGCGCCGGCGAGCTGTCAGCTGTTTGTGCTCGCGGATCTGGTGGTCCGGCGGGCTTTTTTGTTCCCCGGCCAGGCGGCTTGGCGGCGCCGCCGTCTGTGCATCTTGGGGATCCCGTTCTCCGGCCCAGTGTCGCGGCCTCGGCGTTTCCTCCTGCGCTGTGGTGGGGCTTGTGAGATGCTGCTTCGGTGGTGCGCGTCTTCGGGCGTCCAGGGAGGCTACCGAGCTCAGTTCTCGTGGAGGTTCGCCGGCCACGGCTTTGAAGACGACGGCTTCTCCTTCGGCGCGTAGGGCTTTCGTGGCCCCTTTCTTGAAGGACTTCCGGCTGCTTGCCTTTATGAAGCTTCCTGGAGCGACGATGGCGGCGGCGTGCCTTCAGTGCGTGCTGGCGGCGGCGGCGGCCGTCTTCCCCCTGTTCTTCGTTGTTTTTTTCTTTTTTTGGGTTGGCTGTACCGGTGTATTCTCTGAATAGAACTGAGTGTTTGAGTCAAAAAAAAAAGATGGATGGATGGATGACGATGATACCGATCATGATTTGGTGCATGCAAGTGTACACGCACGTACGGATGGATCGTCTGTGTATGGCAACTCTGAGCCATTGTGTGGTTCACTGGTTCTTCAAACTTCTTGAGAAAATTTCAGCGTACAGCGCCTCAAATTGTTAATTTCTCACTTAGCGCAGCAGTACCATTTTAAAGGCTATAAGTAACTTGTATGCACATCACAGGAGCCATTTTACAGGCTAGAACATTTGCATACATATCACATGAGCCATCGGTGAAGAGGTGCAATTCAATCAGGAGTTCAGGACACAACAAAACACAACCACTGGCTCGGTTTTTCCAGAGGCCACACAGAGAAGTGAGAAGCATTTGGATTTGCAGCTTGATGGACGCAACTGAGAGCTCCGGTAGCGGTAGCACTAGGGCCCAACTCCAGCACCAATTGTAATCATCATCTCACCGGAATAAGGTCGACGACATAATGCCCCATCCCATCCTAGAACAAGATGAGCGTGATATCTTTGTCAAGGCAAAGGAGAAGACAAACCCCATTGGTCGAAAACATGTGGAGCATTTAGAATAGCACAAAACAAGTCGACGCATAGACCATGCCACGATTGTACTTGCCGGCCGATTGACTAATCTCCTCCAACAACCAATGTTGGCTGCCTGCCTGCTGTAAAAATAAAAGGCTGCCCCCCTCGTTGTGCCCTCTGAATCACCATCTCGATCTGCCCCCGACACCGGCGACAGTCCCTTATCCAAAATCCCAAGCAAGAGCAAACCTATCCAAACCTTAATTTCTTCTTTTAAAATAAGTGAATTGGGTTTGTCTTGATATGGATATATATTGATGCTTTTTAAGAGCAACTCCACCGGCGCATTTCAAATAGACGCATGCAAGTGCTTCATTGCTGGCTATAGAGTGCACCAGAAGTTGTTCGGTCCACTTAGGAAGAGCTGTATCACACTGGCCATCCCAAACCGGCATCCCCAATAGGATTTTTTGACCAAATAAAATTGAATCTAGCAAATCGAGATAGAAATTCGAATGAAGTTTTGCACGTGAATGGCAGGGCCACTTCCATGACTTCCGTGAAGAATACCGATGACGAGGGGGGATCTACTCCGTACGGTAGTGGCGTAGTATCCGCTCGCAGCTTCGGAGTGTTGTGCATCCCGCCGAGGCTGAGGCATACCTGCGCGCCGCTGCATGGTTCGCCTGACTGACATGACGCCGCTTCTTTCGGCCCGCCGGCATAGCGGCGCAGTGGCGCCTCTCGGTAGCCCACTCCTCCTCTGTCATGTGCGCCGACTTCTCCTTCAACGTAACATTGCGCGGCTTCGTGGGCCCCTTCGTAGTCGCCTTCTTCTGAGGCATGCCAAAAACGGCGACGACGTAGCAGGTGCTCGCTGGAGAGGAGGGCGTGAGAAATGAAGCGGCCGCCAGGAGCTAGATAGGGGAGCGAGGAAAATGAAGCAGCAGGTGGGAGGGGAAGGGGAGTAGAAGTAAGATTTTCGGGCTAGTGACTGCCAGGCGGGATCGAGGGCTTCCATTTGACGTAGCGCGAGGCGACGGCGCGTCCGTTCAGCACCCCACACGAAGGAATCGGCATGGAGTTGCCGACGATTGTATTGGACTCCAAAATTAGCCGGCTACTTTTGAGACGCGCCGGTGTGGGCTACGAAAACATCAGACCCCTAAATCGCTATTAGGGTAGCTATGAGACGCGGAGATGCAGATGTTCCAATGCATTTCACTATGTAAATATGTGGATATATCTAAATAAAATGGAGCCACTTGTTTCTGTACCCGAGGTTGTAATATTTTTTGGGGACACTCTTTTTTTTTTTTTTTTTTTTTTGCGGAAAGTATTTTTTGGGGACACTCTAGCACCACATGCTAGCTAGTAGTAGATGATGGCTTAGGCACCAGCCTCTAGTTTAGTCCGTGATTTATCTTACGTGTTAACGTGTGCTAGCTAGCTGTCGACCGATGGAGGTTCCTCACCTTTGCTAACGGTGCATGCTGTGTGATTGCACGCGTCATGGTGCACCGACCTTTCTTCTTTCTCTCGAAGCTCTACTCTATATATATGGACTACAATTATACCCTGTCGGCCCAACTTGGCAAACACGTCACTGTACAGTGTGTCTGATCCACACACCCTTGCATCTCATTGGCTGCAGCTACCGCTACCTTGCTTCCCGACTTCCTCTGTGCGTATGGCCACAGGCCACGACTCACTCGAGGGTCTTGCCCAACGTACGCTGTGCGTTGTGACTAATTGTCGCGCGCACTACTCCACACACACCTACTTTATCGTCTCGAACTTTTAAGAGAGAGATATAGGTGGAGAGTTCTGACCTAAAAAAAGAGAGCAGTTCGTACTTCCCCCTCCCCCGTTCATAATTACCTCGGTTCTGAATTTAGATGAAGTTAATTTTTATAAAATTTGATCAGATATTTACGAAAAAATGTCAACATCTACAGTATAAAACTTACTGTACTGTAATAGAATTGTCATAAAATATATTTTCAAATTATATGCATTTGATATTACGAATGGTGATATTTTTCTATTCTTGATCAAATTTTAACGAAAATTTAACTCGGCTCCCGGATGCATATGCTCCCAGTACCCAAAAAACCATATTTTCAATTGTGAAAATTTCCAACAATTTATTTTACATGTACATCTTGACAATCTATGTCTGTTTGTACAGTTTCGAAAAAAGCTGATACATTTTCTCCTCGATGTGAAAAAGACAAAACATATCTCACAAAATCTTATTTTTGTCACCAAATTATGTCCATTTTGTGCTCGATGTGAAAAAGACAAAACATATCTCACAAAATCTTATTTTTATCACCAAATTATGTCTGTTTTTCACAGCCCAAACGACGAGTCGAGTTTTCATGGACAAACTTTGTGCGCAAATAGCATGTAAAGATGTAAACATGAGTTTTCAGCTGGAATTATTTTTTTGCGAAAATTACGCCGATCTATTAATAATCATCAATAGCAGTACAAACAAACCCAAAAGTAATAAAATTACTAGTAGATCTTTGGACCACCTAGCAACGACTACAGACACTGCCACGAGCCGAAGGCGCGCCGCCATCCTCGCACCTCCATCACCGGAGCTAGGCAAAGCTTGTCGTAGTAGAGCTTGTTGTAATAGACAAACGGGAAGTCGCCGTGCTAAGGCCCAAAGGACCAGCACACCAGAGCAGCAACCATCGCCAAAGATGACAACCATAGATCGAAAGAGACTGACCTGAAACAACACCAACGAACACGAAAACCGACTAGATTCCATGAGATTCACCGGACACAGGACTCCACGTGCCCTCTGCCGATGCAAGATTCACCACCGGGGTGAGGATAAGATAGGAAGGACCTTATTCTGACTTCAGGATGTAGCCGTCGTCTTACCATCCCGAAGAAGACACTGAAAACGACCTAACAAAAACGAAAACCCTCCGTCGGCGAGAGTCTGTGGTCCGCCGCACCTCCAAGGCCCCGGGGCCACTGGAGGCGGAGCGAACCAACGATGTCGCCGGCGATGGGACGGAACCCTAGATGGGTTTTTCCTGGCCGCCTTCCTTTCGCCTCGTCTGAGACCCGTACGTACCGGTTGGGATAAACAGTGCTGGAATCGATGGACATTTTTAACATTTCAAAACGTATCAAATATGCACTTCAAAATAGAGGGAGCATTTACACCCAAGAGCCAAAACATCACTGCTCAAACTATACAAATTTTAACATTAACTAAACCTAGAAAGCAAGCTCAGTGTGCATGGAGGAAGTACTACTCACTCGCACATCCACTTATCCGGGAACTACGGTTTATGAAGTAGCACGTTATGCATCATTACACACTCTACGTAGTGGTGCTCTTTATTTTGCACACGTCCGGAATTTTCAAGCTAGACCACTCATGATTTAGTCATCCACCACTCATCCTTGCATGTCGACTGTTTGTCCCTTCCACAAAGTTTTTCTGCTACATCATCAGCTCGAATAACACTGGACTAGTCACGGTGTCGCCACATCTGCATAACAGGGACATGATGACATAGTACCTATTAGGTAGCTCGATCGATCCATTGATCTTATCTATAATTGCATGGTACATACCTGCTTTCGACCTATGATTTGTTCGTTGCCTATTATGAGTGGAAGTGGACTGGCAGCATTTTGTGCTTTGCCCTCATCCAACATCACTTACCTCACGTTAGTTGACATTCGTTGGTGCGGGGAGAACATGGAATTGCTTCCGACTCACTTCATAGATTTTCCATTGATTTTTGCGAGAAAGATGTAGCTTTTCCCACCCTCTTTTCTTTCTACTCTATGGAAAGGGAAGAATAGAACTGTATAATTAACTCCACTGCTTTTGCCAGCTCCATTCGTGCGATATCATTAGCTGAATGTGGGCCAATAGTGGTGGTCACTAAAGATTATTTTTGACTTTAGTACAGCTAACCCAACCGACTGTTAGTGGCCAGGCGTCAACCATCAAGGATGTAAGATATGGTTAGTAAAGTAAAAAACATCAAATCAGAAGACCTAAATATAATGTAAATGTGAGGGCTGGTGTTTGAAATTTACCGGGTGTAGTTTTACTAGCAAAGCCACCGTTGATGTAGCATTTGGGTAGTTGCACGTATAGCGAACCCTGCATTGCACTCATTCATGAAACAAGCGGCTAAAGCAACCGCTAACCGCCTCAAGCCTCTCTTTCGCTTCCCCTCCCCTCGTCCCCACCGACAGAAGCATGTTTGTCGGACATGGACGGTTTATTGATCTTCCGTCTTGGTGGCACATGTCTTTGGGTGTTAGAGGAGTCCCGCGCTGGATCCATGGTGCTCCGGTGGTGGTGTCACGTACTATGTCATGCCGGTACACGAAACTTCCCGCCCATGTCAGTTCTGCATCGAGCTTGGGGCATTCACAATGTTTTCCTAGCATAGATGACTGGATCACGGGGATGATACAGTCATACCTTACCGTGCTCGGTACTTTTCCACCAAGATTTGTCCTCTCATATTTGTTCAATCGGTTTCTTGATATGTACTAATAACATTTAAAAAGAATGGTTGCGTGCATCCAAGGATGCAATGTAGAAAACAAAAAAGTCCACGTCATCTTCATGTGTTTACCATTCCTTTCGGGTCAGTGTACCAATCATGCGTTGAGCATTGGTTCCATTTAGGCCAAATTGCTTTGCTTACCCAGTGTCACAGGTCACCAAAAATCAGAATTTGCACTAAGAAAAACTAGTATTTTCAAGACAAACCATCCAATCATTCACGGCCCTGCCTTGCCTACCTTGTACTCTAGCTAGTGCTATTGCACTCCAAGTCTCCATCTAAAGTTTTTCTCTCCATCCATCTCTTCTGAGTCATGTGTTGCCATATTTCTGTGGTCAAAATGCTTAATTATGATCTAATCCGAACCCAAGCCACCCATCCCTATGGACGGGGCAAAACCAAACGAAAGGGCGACCAATATGTGCCGTGCAATGATGAGCCATTTGCTGCCCCGTCCAAGGTTTCATGTGGCACCCCACTGAAAATTCGCCAGATCTTTGGCAATCATGCATGTAGCGGGGCCGCCTAGAACAAATTGCATAGACTAATCGTCGATTAGGGGCTAATTAAAGTTAAAACCAAATGGTATGACATGGCACAAAATCAGTCGCCCGTTTTTTCAACAAATCATCTGTCACGTTTCAACAATATGTGTATAAAAACATTTATTACGATGTATCCCTGGTAAACTACCACTCAATGATTGGCAGACCATATTATTTTTCTGCAGTTCCATGGTAGAAGAACATACCTGCACGGACACACTCATCTCTACAAACGTACATATATTATATTCCTATGAGAAACTCTGAGAGACTGGGCCGACGAGTCTTCAGATTGTCGAAGTTGTCAAAACGTCTTGCTATTGACGAGAACATCGTCTCCCACTAAAACAAATACGCCTTTACGAGGCACCAAAGTCTGAAACCTATGGTTTTGTCCATGATGGACTGGGGGAACCAGTGCCCTCCTAATTAACCATCCAACCATATTTTGGTTTTTAATATATCGACAATAATTATATGTGATAATGGCGTACTATAATAACACTAAACTTCTAATGAGTATAATTATTGTATATGTAATCACTATGATATTCCACATTTGTGGGTATATAGTCATGTCTCCATAACTCTACCACTTACTAAGAGATGGTTCTCAACATATGAATGTATTATTGTGAATGTAGAAAATATTGTATGGATTTTCCCGAAATATTACATCACAAGAAAATTTCGTGAAAAAGTCATGAATCACGTTAAACTTCTAATGAGCATGTTGTGTACAAAATCGCTATGATATTCAAACACCGGTGGCCGATGAATACAGTTATGCCCACACAACTATACCACCCACCCACTAAGGGACTGTTTAATTGAATCCTATAAAAAAATTAACTATACGAAATTTCTTCAAGGAGCATTTCACTACGGGAGAGCTCCAGTCTACCGACGGCTGCCAGCCGTCGGCACGGCAAAGAAGGCCGTCGGCATAGTATTTCAAATTTTTCCAATTGTTTTTGAAAAAAGATTCAAATTATGTTTTTCTTAAAAAAAAAATTCAATTTTTTTCTTATTCTTTTTTACTTGTTAATCTTTCACAATCACACTTACACTTAGTACACCTAATATTAGGTCAAATTGCACTTGTAGTCAAACTTCCCAGTTGGTCACCCATCCTCACACTACTCCCGCCTCAAAGACGCTTAACTTCTTGGTTCTCTTCGGATGAGCTTCCATGAAAGAAATGACGCCCTTGTTGTTAATACTACCATATCAATCATATTAACCCTTTGACCGTGCTGCCACATCTCTAAATTTTTGAATTCTAAACAATTACTTAAGTAAACAACAATGAATATATATAAATAATAATAATATAGAATTTGAAAAACAATTAAATGATTTCATTTTTATCTTTTTATTTAATATGGAATAATTAATATCAGTAAATATGAATTTGGCAAATAATATGTCTAAATTGATCAGAAAAATGAGAGGAATACAAATATGACATCCATATCATATTTTGAACCTACAATTTAATTTACCCAAAAATCATGAGCAATAGATCAAGTACCTCTAGTTTAAATCTGGTTGACTTTATCGGAAATGAGGTGGGAAACGGCCTCGGCATGACATAGTTTGCCGAAATGAGGTCATATTTGGCACGTGTGTTGGCCCTAGGATGGGAAGCAAGACCCCGGACGCGGATTTCTAATCCGGCCCACGGGAAACCATCTTTTCATTTTTAGCGTGCCCAAACGGTTTTTTATTTGTGAAGCAGCTACATGGGGCGCATTTTAGTATGACGTGAAACCTCCGTGCGATGATAGTAGACCACCTACGCACCACCTATCACATGGCATGTACACGCGTTAGCTATTTGAGAACCCATGCGGCTTCCGGCGGTGTCCCGCCGAATCCGCTGGAAACTGACCGAATTTGAACTAGGCCTCAACTATCCGTCACTCCAGAAATTCCGGAAAAAGTGTTTTTAGTTCTACGACACATCATTATATGTGCTATTTTTTTGTCCGTTTAGTTTGTTCGCGAATGGGTGCACCCGCACGTCCGGTACGGCGATACCGCATGTCCCGGTGGCCCTGTTTTGGCCAGATGGAAATTTGAACGAAGTCAAAAAATCCCACTGAGCCGCGTGGCGTCATTTTATATGCCATGGTAACTATTCCGTTTGTCAAAACTGGGATACGACAATTATTTTGAAAAACTCTTCACGAAAAGGGCTATCACGTTCGGAGTTCTATGGATTTCAAGGGAAATGAGGTGGGAAACGGCCTCAGCATGGCATAGTTTCCCGAAACGATGTCATATTTGGCACGTGTGTGGGCCATAGGATGGGAAGCAAGACCCCGGGTGAGGATTTCTAATCCGACCCACGGGCGACCATCGTTTCATTTTTAGCGTGCCAAAACGGTTTTTATTTGTGAAGCAGCTACATGGGGCGCATTTTAGTATGACGTGAAACCTCCGTGCGATGATAGTAGACCACCTACGCACCACCTATCACATGGCATGTACACGCGTTAGCTATTTGAGAACCCATGCGGCTTTCGGCGGTGTCCCGCCGAATCCGCTGGAAACTGACCGGATTTGAACTAGGGCTCAACTATCCGTCGCTCCAGAAATTCCGGAAAAAATGTTTTTAGTTCTACGACACATCATTATATGTGCTAATTTTTGTCTGTTTAGTTTTTTCGCGAATGGGTGCACCCGCACGCCCGGTACGGCCATATCGCATGTCCTGAGGGGGCCTTATTTGGCCAGATGGCAATTTGAACGAAGTCAAAAAATCCCACTGAGCCGCGTGGTGTCATTTTATATGTCATAGTAACTATTCTGTTTGTCAAAACTGGGATGTGGCAATTATTTTGGAAAACCCTTCACGAAAAGAGCTATCACGTCCGAGGTTCTATGGATTTCAGGGGAAATGAGGTGGGAAACGGCCTCGGCATGGCATAATTTGCCGAAACGATGTCATATTTGACACGTGTGTGGGCCCTACGATGGTAAGCAATACCCCAGACGTGGATTTCTAATCCGACCCATGAGCGACCATTTTTCATTTTTGGCGTGTGTGAAAGCCATGAAACCTCGAACATTATAGCTCATTTCTAAGAAAATTTATTTAGGTATTCAAAATATTCCATTTTTGATATTTTTCTATGATAGATCTTGTTTTTCTGCAAAATTTGATATATTATACTTATTTTTCTCAGTTAGAATGATTTAGTTATGCTTTTTTGAAGACTGACATGGAGAAATAGGAAAAAGCTATGCCAACGGTTAAACCGTCGGCACAGGTCTGTAGTGGAAAAAAAAGGAAAAACAATGTTGTGCCGACGGCTAGACTGGTCATGTACCGACGGCCAGAACTGTGCGACGGTGACCGTCGGCACATCCAGCCTGTACCGACGGCCAATTTAACGCCGACGGTCATCCTCGTCGCCGCGCTCCGGAGGCTACTGTGCCGACGGCCCCGACATTTGGTCGTCGGCACATCGCCTGGCCGTCGGCGTACGGCAATTCTCCGGTAGTGTTTTGACTCAC
>NC_061510.1:56555934-56594230 GCF_022539505.1 Lolium rigidum | reverse complement strand
TGATCAACATGAACAATTTAGGCAGAAAGCAAATCTGTGACAACATCTATCGCTAAACGATCGAGATATGTCGAATGCATTGATCTCGTGGAGGGCAGCGGGAGGTGTAGCGCATTTACGTCGCAGCGTGAACGTTGCTGATTACAACGCTGTTGACGACGGGACGATGGGTCGGCGTAGACGGCGCGAAGACGACGGTAGGCAAAGACTGCCTGGATTTGACTACATGCACTGCGATGAAGAGCTGAGCGTCATGGCAGAAGCGCCCCAAACCCACTCCGCCTCTCCCTTTACGTGATCGCATACCCAGCGGTTCCTCGAGACCTGCTCTCCGCTGTCGGCGCACGCTGGGCGCTGGATGGAGTAGGCTACATACGCTAAAGGGGAGAGAGAGGTGGAAACCTCAACTCGTATTAGATGTGATTATGCGGTAGGTCGGTAGGAGATTATATAGGCTCGAAACCCTTAGGTAACGGCTATACCACGCCGCATTTAACGTTGAGTCGGTTATGTATAGCCCATCGACCGAGCGACCAATCGACTAATCAAGGACAAGGCCTGGCTCAGACTCGCTCGCTTTCCTGAGCCGCAAAGTAAGGAAAGTTCCCGGCCAGGCTCAATCCACTCACCACTTGCGCCGCGCCGCCGCGGATCGCGGACGCGGATCAGACGCGGACGTGATCGCGGTCGGTAGACGAAGCGAGGGGCAGGAGGAGCGCCGCCGCGGTAGCACTCCTTTTCTCACTCACTTACTAGCGAACAACCCACCTTATAAGGTGTCTAACTTCCTCCTCTAACTTTCCATGTGTGACTAAACTTCCCACCTTCGCCACTTCCTAAAATGGTGCCTGCCACCTTCAACTCGGGCTCAAACTCTGGCTGCAAGGCTGCCACTAAGTGGGCTTTGAGATTTATAGAAAAATCTGGAATCTAGTATGGGCCATTAAGTGTAGGCCCAATATTTCAACAATCCCCCCACCAGACCAAATCCCCAATTTAGAGATTTACCAATACTCACCGCTTGTTTATATACCAAGAAAAATTTCAAATGAGACCGTGCTGAACTTCCGCCTAGAACCTTAAGCTACATCCATTCACACTTGAACAATGGACTAAGCCTTGAATTGCAAGCCTTGCGTGAACAGGTTTCACTCAAAGTCATGACCCGCACATGGCTGCCGCAGCCTACCCCGCAGAAGCATAGCTACTTCGTGGTCTCTTCATGAGTTTACTAGAGATCACCCAAATCTCATAGATTGTCGACGTTTAACAATCGGACTCATATAGGTGTGTTATTTCAAGAATGCTCGTGAGGACAACATCTCTGTTAAAATAGCCAACATAAACACATTAAGGCTTGTTGCCAACCCGCCTTGCAGCGAATTGCAGAGTTGTGCATCTTCCACATAGAGAGGGTTACATAATACTCTCCTCTCTTCACTGAAACCACTTAGTTTGTTCTTCCTGTGTCCTGATCCAGCGGATTCCGATCACAAAGGTTGGGTTACCACTTCATGGTGTAACATCAACCAAGTCTCAAACCCATCTCCTCGATGCACTTTCTATCACATTACGTAGATAGACCCCTTTGCAAAGGGATTCTGCTGTTTTTGTCCTGCTTGGAATATACATGGGCACAGCTATTACTCCGAGTTTCCGCGAATTTCCCGATGCAGACTTCAAATCGTCTCTTGACGTGCCATCAATGGTATCTCGGGCACAGATCCTTAGAACTGTTCACTTCTGACAACTGCAAGCTTTGATTGTCACAATTCAAAAGCATTGCCGGAACAGTTTCTTTCAAACCACTGTGCAAGTCCATCAAGAGCTCACGTCAACCATTCCGATTCAACAGTTGGTTGTGTCTTAAAGCAAGAGTTCTCGCTTCCATAGTTGACCTCACAATATGGTTTGCTTGCAAGATCTCCATGACACCGCGCCACCTCCAAAGGTAAATACATACCCACTTGTGGCGATGCAGATCAGCTACATCTCGAGATCCAATTCAATCACTATATCCCCAAGCACACACTGGGTGTCCCGAATAGTGAATCCCATAACTCATTAGTACCACATAGGTACCGCATGACCCTATCAAGTGCATGCCAATGATCAGCACCTGGTTTGACATGAACTCCACTCAACTTGCTAACATGAAAAGAGATGTCCGGTCTAGTCGCGCTCGCTTAGTACAAGAGTGAGCCAACAATCTGAGAGTATCTCAGCTTGATCTACGGCAATCCTCCGGCTCTTGCATAATGTTACATCTGGATCATAAGGTGTTGGAGAAGACTGCTAATAGTCAATATAGCCGAACCGGCCTCAAGAACTTCCCAACATAATGGATTGTGTTAGAGTAATCCCACTTCATTCTTAATAAGCTTGATGCTCAATCACATCAGCCTTCTCCTGCATCTTTCATATCAAAGCACTTTGACAAGAAAGACTTGACCTCGTGATATTTCTTTCATGTTTGTACCAAATGATCAAAATATCATCCACATACAAACATAGCATAACACCTTCGCCCCCACCATGGCTGATAGTAAACGCACTTGTCATCCTCTCATCGACAACAAAGCCTGCGTAAGTCAAAGTTCTCGCTAAACTTCATGCCATTGCTTAGGTGCTTGTTTCAGGCCATATGTAAAGATTTCTAGCAATCAGCACACCTTTCTTTCTTCACCTTTCACTACAAACCCATCAAAGCTGATCCATATAGATTTCCTCTTCCAACTCTCCATTAAGAAAGCTGTCTTTTACGTCCATTTGATGAACGATAAGACCATAGGAGGCAGCCATGGATAGTAATACTCTCGAATGGTGGTAAGTCTAGAGACAGTAATAGGTATCAAGTACCCTCGCCTTTCCCCTGTGTAGCCTTTAGCTACAAGCCGCACCTTGTACTTCTCAATAGTACCATCAAATGTTAGCTTCTTTCTTAACACCCATTTGCACCACACAGCTTGCATCCATGGGGTCGTCTCGATAGCTCCCAAGTTCCATTAGGAAAACAATCGAGTCCATCTCATTATGGACAGCTCTTTCTTCTCCACCACACTCGCATCTCGGAGATGCATATGCCTCGCAATGGACGTGGGAGTATCATCCACAAGGTACACAATGAAATCATCACCAAAGGATTTTTCAATCCTTCGCCTCTTGCTCCGTTGAGAGCTTCATTGTCATCCTTCTCGCAGAATATTCTCATGTGATTGTTCAAAATACTCATTAGATGTACTAGACTCGCAGGTAATTATCTCGGGAGAAATTTAGCAATGCTATGCATATCTTTCATAGGAAACATATTCTCAAAAATGTTGCATCACGAGATTCCTTGATAATATCAACATGCATATCATGTACCTCTGTGATTGAACTACTAAAATCTATATCCTACACTCCGAGGAGCATACACCTAGAAAGATACAATCCACTGTCTTTGGTCCAAGTTTGCACTTCTTAGTAATTGGAATATTGACTTCGCCAAACATCCCCATGTCACAAATATGAAAGTGATGGTTTTCCCAGCCCACTCGTCGTAAGGGGTTTTATCTTTATTCTTGTTAGGAACTCTATTCAGGACATGACATGAAGTCAACAGTGCTTCCCCCCACCATGCCTTAGATAAACCAAAGTAGGCTAATATCGAATTGCACTAAGTCAAGTCACAATACAGGTTTTTCCTCTCACAACTCCGCTTGATTGGGGTGAATAGGGAGGCGCTCCTCTCATGAATAATGCCATGTTCCTCACGAATTCATCAAAGATTTTAGGAAAATATTCGCTCACCACGATCCGACCTAAGACGCTTGATCTTTCTCTCAGTTGATTTTCAACTTCGGCCTTATAAATTTTAAAGTAGTCTAAAGCTTCATCTTTAGTTCGGAACAAATAAACATAGCAAAATCTAGTCGCATCATCAATCAATGTCATGAAATATCTCTTTCCACCTTTTGTCAACACACCATTCATCTCGCATAGATCGTGAATGTATGAGTTCAGAGGCAAGTTGTTTTCCTCGGCCGCCTTGTGAGGCTCCCCGAGGCTTGCTTTGGACTGCACACAACTATGGCACTTCAGAACCCTTGCAATGGTGAAATTTGGAATTAAACTTAACCTGGATAGGCTTCGAGACATTTAAATCCAAAATTAATGTGACATAAACGAGAATGCCAAACACTCGGTATCATCACTAACATTGCCACAAATATGGTTCACGTAACTTATTAACGTAAATCAGTAAAGGCGAAAGTGGTTTAACAAGCCTCCGCACTCATAGCCTTTACCAATAAATTGACCAAACTTGGAAACAATCTCACTTTATTCGACTCTAAACAACCTTAAACCCATCTCTCTGCATAGAAGGGAGCCGCTGAACGTAGAGATTCTTGTTCATAGTAGGACACGCTCGCACGTTCAACTCGCCCGCACGATCTTCCCGAAGTGAACTTTCAGATCTACCGTGCCAACACCACGTAACGTGGGCATGTGACCCATTCCCCATCAAGACGGAAGAATCCTCCGCGACCCGGCAAGCAGTGAACATGGATATGTCAGCACACACACATGAACATTAGCACCAGTATCAATCCACCAACATGGAGATTGAAATACCGAAAGAACAAGTAAAGAGATTACCGTACCCATCAGCATTGCATAGCGGCCACCGTGTTGACTTGCCTCGCTTTTTCTTGCGGTCCGCCCCTCTCCTGGACAACTCCTAGAAAAGCGGGCCAGTCTCTCCACACGTAAAGCAGCTCAGACCTGCTTTGTTTATCATCTTCTTCTTCTTGAAGGTTGTAGTCTTCATAGGCTTATTGAAGGAGGGCTTGCTGTTCCCTTTGTTCTTGCTCGTAGGGTTTCTTCTCGCACCATGTTGGCGCTAGGACTCGACCCTCTCCTTTCTCAAAGTATTATCCTTAGCTCGAGCTTTCTCAACATCAAGAGACGTCATCAGATTTTCAACTGATATCTCTTGTCTCTTGTGTTCTGAGAGTTATGGCAAAGTTCCTCCCATGAAGGGGGCAACTTAGCGACGATGCACCCAGCCACAAACTTGTCGTGCACAGCCACAGCTCAAGCGTCGTTTTCAGCATCAGTATTCCTCATGATGTTTACCAATCCCGATGCCATGGAAGCTCTCCATGATGGCCGCTTCATCGCTCTGCATCGGTTGCGACCGAATTTAGCATCTGGGCAGGCATCCTGTGAGCTCTTTGCCGTCTCGCGTTATGTGCATGTACATCACACGTATCGATCAACAAGAATACTCGCAACGCATCCGACTAAGAGAGTATTGTTTTCCTTGAACTTGTTCTCAGCATCTTGGTCAGATATAAGTTCCTTCTGTGTAAAACTGAGCATCGCTAAGAACTTCGAACACTTTCGTATGGGTAAGCCAGGAAAGCATGGCCTTAACCTCAGCCAACTCCTCTGCAAAGTGCACACCGGTAAACTTATCCGGCCTCGTGCTGGGCATCGGAAAACCAGCCATTGTTAACTCAGTGAAATTGCCTACAATTAGGTTTTTTGGATTGTTGGATAATTAGGCACAATTTCCATGATTAATTCCAGAATATAAAGCATGACGTAAAGTACCTACTAACATGTGAAACTCGGTAACATACTAGATGCAAGTGATCAACATGAACAGAGAGTAGTGAACGGCAGCAACATCCATCGCTAAACAGATCGAGATATGTTTCGCATCGCACTCGACCGGGTGGAGGTGCATGCGGAGGTGTAGCAGTATCGATGCACAGCAGCCAGTGCAACGTTGTTGATTACAACGCTATGTCGACGACGGGACGATGGGCATTCAAGCAGACGGCGCTGAAGACGAACGGTAGGGGCAAGCACCGCCCCGACTTGGACGGAAGGCGAATCCCGTGATGAAAGAGCTTGAGCAAGCCGCGCAGAGCGCTGATGATCCACAAGTATAGGGATCGCAACAAGTCTTCGTAGGGAAGTAAAACCCAAATTTATTAATCTTCGACACAAGGGGAGGTAAAGAATACTTATAAGCCTTAACAACCGAGTTGTCAATTCAGCTGCACCCGAAAAGCACTAGCAACAGGGGTGATGTGAAAGTAGCAATGATATGAGAGCAATAGTAACAAGAATACAAAGAAGCAGTAATAGTAGTATGAGAGCAATGGCACCGTAAAACAGCTTGACATGTAGAACGAGTATATGATGATGAAAGATGGACCGGGGTTCCTGCCTATCTACACTAGTGGCAACTCTCCAATAACAAGTGTTGGGTGAACAAATTACAGCTCGGGCAATTGATAGGATTGAAATAGCATTAAGACAGTAATATCAAGATCATTAATCATGTAGGCATGTTTTCCAATAATAGTCGTACGTGCTCGCAATGAGAAACTTGCACAACATCTTTTGTCCTACCAACCGGTGGCAGCCGGGCCTCAAGGGAAACTATCGGATATTAAGGTACTCCTTTTAATAGAGCACCGGAGCAAAGCATTAACACTCCGTGAAAACATGTGTCCCTCACATCACCGCCATCCCCTCCGGTTGTCCCGATTTCCGTCACTTCGGGGCCTTTGGTTCCGGACATGTGACATGTGCATACAACTTGTAGATACAATCTAAGCAATAAGTATAGAGCTCAAATCTAAGATCATGCCACTCGGGCCCTAGTGACAAGCATTAAGCATAACAAGATTGCAAGCAACAATAACTTCATAAACTTTGTAGATAGACAATCATAATGTAACAATCCATCGGATCCCGACAAACACAACACCGATTACATCAGATGAATCTCAATCATGTAAGGCAGCTCATGAGATCATTGTATTGAAGTACATGGGGGAGAGAATACCAACTAGCTACAGCCAGAACCCGTAGTCCATGGGGGAACTACTCACGGAGCATGATGGAGGCGATGGCGTTGATGGAGATGGCTTCCGGGGGCACTTCCCCGTCCCGACAGGTGCCGGGACGTAGACTTCGTCCCCCGAATTGGAGTTTCGCGATGGTGGCGGCGCCCGGAGTCTTTCTGGAGTTTCGCCAAGAGTTACGGTGTTTTTAGGTCGAAAGGGGTTTTATAGGCGAAGAGGCGGCGCAGGGGGGCACTCGGGGGCGCCACACCACAGGCCGGCGCGGGCCCAGGCCAGGCCGCGCCGCCCTATGGTGTGGTGGCCCTCCGGCCCCTCTCCGACTCTTCTTCGGTGTTCGGACGCTTCCGGGAAAAATAGGAGGTTTGGTCTTCGTTTCGTCGAATTCCGAGAATATTGCCCGAACAGCCTTTTCTCGGAACCAAAAACAGCAGTAAAACAGAACTCGGCACCGTGGCATCTTGTTAATAGGTTAGTTCCGGAAAATGCATGAAATCATCATAAAGTGCAAGCAAAACATGTAAGTATTGTCATAAAACAAGCATGGAACAACATAAATTATGGATACGTTGGAGACGTAACAAGCGCTTCCCCAAAAACCTAATTCGCCCCTCTCCCGCATTGTGATCGCAAGGACGAAGCGGCTCCGAGACCTCGCTCTCCCGCTTGCCGGGCGTACCGCCGGGCCGCGGGATGGAGTAGGCTACGGTTTGGCGGCGCAAGCGCAGAGAGGTGGAAACCCGAACTCTGTATTAGATGTGATTATGCGTAGCCGGGCAGGAGATTATATAGGCTCGGGAAACCCTAGGCAACGCGGGCCACGCCCACGCCGCACGAACGTTTCGAGCCGGTTACGTATAGCCCACGTATCCGGGAGCGACCCGAACTCACTGACCGCGACGCGTCCGGTCTAGGACTCTCGTTCGTGCTTTCCCTGAGCTGCAAAAAGCAAGGAAAGTCTCGGCTCGAGGCTCAATCCACTTCACCACGAGCGAGCGGGGGCCACACAAGGCCGGACGTGGTCGAGTCGAGGACGAGCGCAGGAGGGAGGAGGAGCGCTCGCGCAGAAGCACTCCTTTCTCACTCACTTACTAGTGGTGGAACAAATCCCACCTTTATAAGGTGGCCTTAACTTCCCTCCCAACTTTCCATGTGGGACTAAACTTCCCCACCTCTTGCCACTTCCTAGTGAGCTGCCACCAACTTGGGCTCAAACTCACAAGGGCCGTCACTAAGTGGGCTTTGAGATTTATAGGAAAAATCTGAAATCTCTTCTCCCTTCGAGGTCGAACCGTCGGACGCCGACATGGTGGCGGCGTCGGATGGAGTGGATGAGCGGTGGCGGCGGTGGAGCTTCCCGTCGGCTCAGCGCTAACCCTAGATCGGATTTGGTATGTCGGTGGGGCGTACGGCAAACCCGGTGAACCTCGTACTGCGAGCCGCCGGCCCCCACCTCTCTTTATAGCGCTGGCGACAGGGGCCCACCAACCATAACGGGTTGGGCGCCCCCGATCAGGGCGCAGGTCAAAGGGGCCCGGTGGGCCGTTGGGCCCACTCGGGAAGAGATCAATCTAACATTCTCCCCCTTGATCTCAACTTTACTTTTAACTTTATACTTTCGCTTTATTCGTTTCATTTTAGATCAGTCCATAGGGCATGTTTCATCGTCACAGCTCTATTGCCGATAGAATCGAACGACCACAATACACTTCTCCGTTTTGAAACAAATTCTTTTACTTTGGGCCTCTTATGATCCGGGATAGGTAAGACTTTCCCTTAAACCCATGCCGGCTACGTGCTCCTTGAACACGCCGGGTGGTAAGCCTTTCGTTAGCGGATCCGCAAGCATATCTTTTTTCCTTATATGCCCGAGACTTATAGTTTGATCCTGAACCTTGTGTTTCACAACATAATACTTAACCTCAATCGGTTTCGTAGCTATACTCGACTTGTTGTTGTGAGCATAAAATACTACGAGCTGATTGTCACAGTACATCTTTAGTGGTTTGTGAATACAATCTACCACTTTCAAGTCGGGTATAAATTTTTTTTAACCATAATTCCTGCCCCGTGGCTTAATAACATGCTATAGATTATGCATACATCGTGGATGATGCAACTATTGTCTGTTTGGAGCTTCTCCACGAAATAGCTCCCCATGCGAGAGTGAATACATAACCAGATGTGTATTTTCTATCATCTTTATACCCCGCAAAATCTGCATCCGAATACCCTCTTATTTCTAGGGAATCGGATCTTCCGTATGTTAGCATGTAACTCTTTGTGCCTTTCACATAACGCAATGCCTTCTTTACCATTTTCCAGTGTTCAAAACCTGGATTTTCTTGATATCTACCGAGTACTCCGGTGATAAATGCTAAGTCAGGATGAGTGCACACTTGTGCATACTGTAGGCTTCCAATGGCCGAAGCATATGGAACCGCTTTCATTTGATCGAGCTCGTATTGATTTTGGGGACTTTGATGTTTCCCAAAGCTGTCAGCCCTTGACTATAGGGGCAGGTGTGGCACTCGCACTTATGCATATTATACTTACTTAGAATCTTTTCTAAATAAGCCTTTTGCGATAGTCCTAATACTCCATTGTTTCTATCTCGGTGAATTTCTATGCCCAAAACATATGACGCTTCACCAAGATCTTTCATATCAAAATTTGAGGACAAGAACTTCTTTGTCTCTTGCGGTAGACTAACATCACCGGCCGGCAAGCGAATATCATCCACGTACAAGATTAGGAAAATATATTTCCCACTTTTAAACTTTGCATAAACGCAATTGTCCTCAATATTTTCTTTAAATCCAAATCTCTTAATTGTCTCATTGAACTTTAGATGCCATCTGTCCGGAGGCTTGCTTTAATCCATAAATGGATTTCTTTAGGCGGCATCCCATTTCTTCCTTGCCTTCCATGATAAAACCCTTGGGTTGTTTCATGTAGACATTTTCTTCTAAATCCCCGTTTAGAAATGCCGTCTTTACATCCATTTGATGCAACTCTAAATCAAAATGTGCAACTAGTGCCATGATGATTCTGAAGGAATCCTTACACGAGACCGGAGAAAATGTCTCATTGTAATCTATCCCTTCTCTTTGTGTAAATCCTTTTGCCACAAGTCGTGCTTTGTACTTTTCGACATTCCCATTGGAGTCATATTTTATTTTGTAGACCCATTTGCAGCCCACTGTTTTGGCTCCTTTAGGAATATTCTCTAAGTCCCAAACATGGTTGGCACTCATCGATCTCATTTCGTCTTCCATGGCCTCCACCCACTTTGATGAATCTGGGCTTCTCATGGCTTCTTCATATGAAGTGGGATCACCTTCCATATGAATTCTTTACGTGTTTGTAAACTTTGTAATCGGTCGAAATGGCTGATTTTCTAGCTCTTGTAGACCTTCTAGGGGCCACATTCTCTTGAGCATTCTGTTCCTCAACTTGTGGCTCAGCTTCGGAGGTGGCTGTTGTTGCTCCCTTTCATGCTCAACAAATGGTTCATTCGTCTCTCGACGGACGGGTTCCGAATTTTCACTCATCGTTGTCATGGGTGGAGTCACAACGGCGCTTGCACCACAATCGCGGGGATCGTCGGTACGAGGTGCACATGGTAGCGCAAAAAATGGCTCCTGAGTCATCGGATTGGGTGCATGCACCCTCTTCTCCTCAAGATCAATTTTCCGAGCTACCATGCTCCCCCTCATCATTTCGTCTTCTAAGAAGACAGCATGTCTCGTTTCCACAAACTTTGTATATTTGTCTGAACAGTAGAAACGATAACCTTTTGACTTTTCAGGATAGCCAATAAAATGGCAACTGACTGTTTTGGTATCTAACTTTGCGATATTTGGATTGAATACTTTGGCCTCGGCAGGGCTCCCCCACACTTTCAGGTGGTTTAGAGAAGGCACTCTCCCTGTCCATAGCTCATACGGCGTTTTGGGCACCGATTTGCTTGGTACTCTGTTTAGAATGTGAATAGCGGTTTTTAACGCCTCAATCCACAATCCCAATGGTAGGGTGGAATAGCTCATCATACTGCGCACCATATCCATAAGGGTACGGTTGCGCCTTTCAGCTACCCCATTCTGCTGAGGTTCGCCGGCATCGAGTACTGGGCGACTATTCCAGTCTCCTGTAGAAACCTTGCAAAAGGTCCAGGGACTTGGCCATACGGAGTATGTCGACCGTAGTACTCCCCTCCACGATCAGACCTGACTATCTTTATTCTTTTATTATGCTGATTTTCAACTTCAGCTTTGAATATTTTGAATTTATCCAACGCTTCGTTCTTTCTTTTATTGGATAAATATAACCATATCGGGAGTAGTCATCCGTGAATGTTATGAACGAATCATAGCCATCCACACTTTTCACCGGAAATGGTCCACATATATCGGTGTGAATTATTTCTAGTGTTCGTTGTGCTTCGATTTGCACCCTTTTAATTTGCTTTACAAATTTTCCTTTAATGCAATCGATGCACTTGTTCTATGTACGAGAATTCTAATGGAGGAAGAATATCATTTTTAACGAGTCTTTCTATTCTCCCCCTCGAAATATGGCCTAGGCGACAGTGCCATAATTTCGATGATTCATCAGTTCTTTTTCTTTTCTTTCTTTCTGTTTCCGACGAGGATATTTGTTCATTCACTTTACACACAGACATTACTTTTTCACGCAAAGACAATAAATAAAGCTCATCATGGAGTATAGCAACCCCAACATAAGAATTATTACACCATATGGCACATTTGCCATGTCCAAAATAACATTGATAACTTGTCTTTATCTAAGCGCGATACACTTATTAAATTTCTATGTATGGAAGGAACAAATAAGACATCTCTAAGCGGAATAGTCAAGCCATCAGCTAGCTCCAAGAGGACGTCGCCAACGGCTTCAACTTACGCTTGAATTCCATTCGCGACTTCAACGCATCCTTCGCCTCTTTTCGTAGTCCTCGTCGAATGGAATCCCTGTAAAGAATTTGCAACATGAACAGTTGCACCTGAATCAATCCACCAAGTAGATTTCGAAAATTGTGTATACAGGGATTCATTTACAAAGGAAACTAAATTGTTACCTTTCTTTGCCATTAATTCTTTCAGAAAAGCGAGGCGGTCTTTCTTGTAGTGCCCGGTCTTCGACGGTGAAGACACCGATCTTTGTTCACCGGCAATGGCACGGGCTGGAACTTCTGGCGATGCTTTGCATTGGGGCTTTACCATATTGCTTTGAAGGAGAACCATTGTTGCTTGGTGTGAAGGGCCTTTTCTTGTTGTCCTTCACATAATTGATGGTACCTCCATTCACGTGCCTTGAGTCTATCCTCCTCTTGCACACACATGGCAATGGTCTTTTTAATGTCCCATTTCTCGGGACTCATGTTGTAATTGATGACAAAATTGTCAAAGCTGTTGTGGCAATGAAGCCATCACCAAGTGAACCGAAGTGCGGGCTTCGGCTCCGAGTCGGCATCCATGGGCTTCGGCTTTGCGGCCATGTTGCTCATCCCGAGGATGTGCTCCCCGATGCCATGTGCACCTCCAAGTATACTTTTTACGTCACCGGTCTGCTTCAACAGCTGGGGTGCATATGTCTTTGAAGAACCAGTGAACTGGCTCTTTATCTTTTCTAGGTACTCCCCAGCGGAAGCACACTCTGTAATTGAGCCCACTGTGGCGTTCTCAATTGTGTTCTTTATGAAAGCCATGCACTTTTTGTTGGCAGTCTGCCACTTTCTGTTCTCTAAGGCGTAGGACATCTCCACAGGAGCATGGTCCCTTTTCTTTTGAGCCCATGCATCATCAGTATCCCCGTCGGCTCGACGGGGTCAGCGAGGCTTGATGGGCTGCGGTGTGTCAACCACCCAGTCCACCTCGGCACACACGAAGGCGAAATCCACCTTCTTCCTCCATTACGTGTAGTTATCCCCTCTAAGGGTGGGAACATCCTTGATGCAGCTCATCAAGTAGAACCCTCCTTAAAACCACAAAGAAGTGAGAACAGTACAATTGCAAATTATAATCCAACGTTGGTCCGAATTAAAACATGCAACTGTTAATGCAAATAAAACTATATCACCGTTGGGCAGAAATAGAGATAAATGCACATATCATTGCAACAAAACATGGTCATATCATTAATAACGTTGGTCAAAAAATAACATAACCATAATTGTCACAATAACTACTTTTCATTTTGCATTAAAAAAATGCTTCTTTTTACTATTTGCAGCGGAAACTATGAATTTAAACTTTAAACTTTGAACTTTACAGAGACATTTCTTTTACTTTTTAATTTCTGAACAAATATTTCGTTGGTCCTATTTATTCAGAAAAAACTAGACAAAATTTTGGCCAAAAATGACCCAAAACTGCCTAAATATGCCTCTGTAATTAATAAAACAGTGCAAAAACTGTAAAGCAGACTGTTACTGTGGTGGCCCACGCGGCCCGCACGCTGCGAGCGACGCGCAGCAACGCGCCGCCCACGCGGCTGACGGACACGCCGCCCACGCGGCCAGTAGACACGGCCCGCACGCGGCGAGGCCTGCTAACGCGGCCCGGCCCGCGTCGCCAATACGTCCACCACGCGGCCTGCCAACGCAGCCCACGCGGCCCGCACACGGAGCCGACGCGGAGGCACTCCTGGCCGTCGGATCCGATCCGACGGCCCCCCTTCACTTTCGGCCGGTATAAGAGGGTGGCCCAACCGGCCAGACCCTAACCCTAGCCATTTTCCCCCCGAGGGCCTCTCTCTGTCCACTCCGGCGGCGGCGCGGAGGCTCACCTCCCGCCCGCGCGCGCGGCTTGGCGGCTTGCCGGCGACGGCTGCGCGTTCCCGCCGGCCACCGCATGGCGTGGCTCCCTCGACCACCCTCTCTGGCGCCGCTCCCTCGAGCCCGCAGAAGATGGCCGGGGACAGAGCCCCCTCCCCTTTCCTTCTCTCTGTGCTTCTCCACCACCATATCCCGGCGCTAGGCCAACGGCGGAGAAGAAAACAGGCGGCGGCGCCCCCCTGTACCTCTTGGCGGCGGCGCGTGCACCCGAGGGTGGGCGCGTCACCGTCAAGCGGCGCAGAGGCGGTGCCCTTTTCCTTTGCCAGCGACCGACCCGCAGCAAGGTAAGCCGGTGAGCTTTTCTTTTCTTTGCCCCCGGCTCGCAGAGCGAGTGAGAGTAGCCCTTCTTCCCGATGCCTCGGCTTGCCGATGCGCATCGAGATCGAGAGGGGCGGCGCGGCCTTGCGGCGGCACGAACTTTGCCGGCGAGAGGGACCTCGGCCGGTTACACTTTACTTTTCTTTTTGCGTCAGGGAGGATCCAGGGTTTACTGTACTTACTTTTCTACCTAAACAAATAAGATCTATGCGTTCTAACAGATGCTCTGATACCAATGTTAGAGTAGCCAACGACTACACTAGATCTTATACAGGTAGATGCTATGCTGTTGGATACACTGCTAGATCTGAGAGAGAGAGATGAGTACCTTCTCCCTTCGAGGTCGAACCGTCGGACGCCGACATGGTGGCGGCGTCGGATGGAGTGGATGAGCGGTGGCGGCGGTGGAGCTTCCCGTCGGCTCAGCGCTAACCCTAGATCGGATTTGGTATGTCGGTGGGGCGTACGGCAAACCCGGTGAACCTCGTACTGCGAGCCGCCGGCCCCCACCTCTCTTTATAGCGCTGGCGACAGGGGCCCACCAACCATAACGGGTTGGGCGCCCCCGATCAGGGCGCAGGTCAAAGGGGCCCGGTGGGCCGTTGGGCCCACTCGGGAAGAGATCAATCTAACACCGGTAAATAGCGGCTGGATATAATTTGGTGAGCACGGTCTCAGTGCGGGTGGTGGAGCGACATCCATGGAGATGGAGGGACCATGTTCGTTCTATCCGTCAGTCCAACAATGGGGCCTGCGTACTAGGTGTCTCTCATCATATCGTCGGGTGGATTTGGTTGTGGATACGGTGATGCACCAGCCAGCAGCCCACATGAGAGTGCCCGGATCGCGGGTAGCGAGCCTCGGACAGTCATTGGCCGCGGCAGTAGCTCATGTGTCTGACGACGACCTCAATCACCAGACTGTGTGGAGAGGACCAACTTGCGACACTACCAGGATGTGTTCTGCAGCCCGCACGACTTCTCACCAGGCTCTGTAGAGAAGAAATCAGCTCGTCCGGTCACGTGTCCCCCTTGGTCTTGTGGCCAGCACGAGTTCTAAAGCAACTCTAGGTTAGAGCCTAACCTGAACTGTTGAATTGGCGGATTTCTTCTAGCCAGGCCTATTGGAGTCTAACATGTCCTCTCGGCTGCACGCTGGGGAAGGAGAGGGGAACGTTGCATTCCTTCGGAAACACGCAACATAAATTTCCTAACCGCTCACTCTCCCACTTCTCACTCTCACCTCCCGTCCTCTCACATCACGTTGGTGGTCGCACCGCCGCCGACGCATATATCGCTCATTCCGAGCGCGAGGAGACAACGTGACCGGAAGAAAGATCAAGGACTTGTCCACCAGCACCACCACCTCGACATGCCGCTTCCGATATCGGTAAGCCCTTGTCCTAGCTTCTCTGATGTTAGGGATTCCAGTGACATGCATTCTAGATTTGTTAGGGCAATTGCTTAGGTATGGTTCACCACATTCCCGATAGAAGGTAGAGTTTAAGAACAAACGGAAGACAAACTAACGATGAAAGGAAGGATGGCTCGCTTTACAACCAGGGTGGGTCTCGTTGCCGGATCAATGTGTACGACGCACGATCTAAAAACAACAATAGAGAGAGAGCCAACCAAGAACGAAAGAGCCTGGAAATAAACCCGCGAGCGAGTAACAAACAGAGTAAGAATGAGGAAGGGTCAAAGGCGGCTTTATACAGATTTCTACCACTGCACTACATATATGTTCGATTTGCTAGCACTACACTCCATTTACGTTGTGATAGCTCGATTTACTAGTTGGGGCTCGCACGCATTGCATATCGATTGCAAATGTTCGATGAACTACAGTTGTCGTAGACAGTTATGCATGTGTTTGATCTATTGCACATGGTGCAGGTAATTTTGCTATGCATCTTTGGATGACTAATGGTTGACATTGATTGCTTGTCGTATACATTGCTAGAACGATGATTAGATGATTACACTATGCCAGTAGGGATAATTTGCAGCTATCATGTGTTGTGTGCTACCACAGTTTTTTGCGCATGATAGTTTCTAAGGGTTTGTTTTATTCATAAGATTCATAGAACGGATGAATAGAAAAACAGTAGGATTAGAATGCCACCTCTGAATTTGGAACCTACAGGAAAAAAATTCAAGCAGTTGATTCACGGGAAAATCAAAGGAATTGTAACATGAGATTTGAGTGGATGGAAATTTTTCTCTAAAACATAGTTAATGTAATTCTATAGGAAAAACTCCTACACATTCCTAAGAATTCAATCCTACAAATTAAACGGTGCCCATAGGAAAAACAATCCTAAGGATAAAAATCCTACAAAATTACTATAGGATTCTTTTGAATCAAATTGACAAGTCATAAATGTCTAATTATCTCAGTAACTCATATGTTCCATGTTACAGTTGGGCCAAAATCAGAGTTAGGCCATTATTGCTTGTTCAAAATGCGTTGTGTTCTCTTTGGCATATGATTACAGGTTGCCACTTTGTTAGTACCACCACTTGGATATTCTCCGTTTATTAGCTCGTATTTTCCTGAACCTGGAAATGATTTAGTGTGCGTGTGTGGAATCCGTCAGGGTGTCAAGTGGGATCCCACCTAAATCCCACTTATAGTGCATTTTGCTTTTCCTAGTGTAAATTTTGATGCAAAAATTTGAACTAGAAATAACAAAATATACAAAAAAGTGAGATCCTACCGGAATCCTACCTTGACACCCTATATCCGTGTCAACAGTGACTAGGCATGGCCCCCGGCGCTGGGGAAAGATACGGTTGGATCGTATTCGTATGGATCCGTCCCCTGCTGACTGACTATTCGAGCCAATCTTGTACACACGCAGGCACGCGGCCATTGATTCGAGCTGTACAATCAAATCCCGTTCTACTAGGTACGTACCGATCCGATTCGATCAAGCTTGACATGAAGGACGCTAAGCTGTCCCGGCCGGTTACTAGCCCCTGTCACGTAGTGTACCGTCGCGTCATCGATATATGCTATGATACCATGAGGGTGCGGCCAACGGGCGGTTCGCAGCGGAGGAAGAGGAGCTGCTGATTTGATTTACACATGTTATCTGCGGGCTGCTTTCTGCTTTCTGCCCGCACATCACGTCGGATGAGATTTTGGGGGATATATGCGGAGCCCGGAGGTGGAATCTGGCGCAGAGATGGACGCAAACAAAATGGACCTGCTTGCTTTATCAGATGTTTGAACACAACAGAGAAGGTTTCAGTCCCACCGATGGGCTCGTCTTATCACCAACAGATCGCTAACAACTTGAAGCAGCCGCATGCGATTCCATCGGTTTGCTATCCCGCGGACCTGCACGTGGGATGGGATCACAGATATCTTGCTATATTTTTTTTCGATAAAAAGCATATATTAATATCGCGGAAGTATCAATTACACCCAGCCTCTGCAACAGTATCATGCCCTAATGGCATAAAGGATACACACAGCTAAAAAAAAGAGAAAATAATTACAAAAAAAGAAAGGTCCCGCTATAGAGAACCATAACTTGAAACAGCAACACTGATACCGCCAAGATAACACCAAAAACTCAGTGTCTCCATAAGCGACGCCTCCAAGAAGTAAAAAATGCAGAAACGCTGCCGTCGTCAGATCATAGATCTTAGGTTAACACCCTGAAGAAAGTCATCTCTCTCAAAACAATGTCTCCAACAAGAACATTGCCAGGCACAACCAATTAAGGCCAGACCTTGGGTTTTCACTCTGAAAGATAAGACTCTGAACTTCTACCATGCAGCCGCCCCCACATACCAGTCGTTGTTACAAGTCACAAATCGCCAAGCCAATTCCACCTCAGCACCAAGATCCGACAATCATAGTTGTTCCACCTATATCGGCTTGATGACCTTCTCTGCTAGCACCATGGAAAGAAAACGAGCTCCATGATATTAACAGCCAGTAGAGCTTCGAGACGCTCCCTCAAACGGCCAGATAAAAGAAACATGGGTGCGCACGATCGAAAACATCCAATCCAGCAATATTCAGGCATTAATCGCACAATGAATTTCGTCGACAGGGCTTTTTCGAAACACGACAATCCACCCAGACTGGTTGGAACAAGCATCCGATAGATTTCAAACTTGGTGCCAGAAAAATCCTAGAACCGCCACCTTTATTCTTCGACGCGGATGAACCGGCCCCCACGCCGCCATCCGCCGCCCGACGACGACGAAGGAGGTTAAGGGCATCTCCAACCGGCTGACCCAAACGGACGCGCTGGGCCGTCCGTTTTGGGCCGTTTGGGTGGCCAAGCGGACACCCGGACAGCGGCCCGCGTCCGCGTGTCCGTTTGGGTCGCGCGCTGCGCCCAACGCGCGGACGCGGCGCATTTGTAATAAAATAAAATGAAAATAAAAAAGGAAAAGAACAAAACATAAATTTAAACTAGTTGGTCATTAAACTTAGCCCTATTTTGGGCAAATTTTACACAAAACAAAGCCATATATGGCTTTAAACTAAAAACAAGCAAACCCTAGCCAGGGTTTGCGAGCACGCGGTGGCCGCCGGCAGTACTACCCCCAGTAGTACTCGTCGTCGTCGGCGTC
Organism: Lolium rigidum; assembly: GCF_022539505.1. Taxonomy (NCBI): domain Eukaryota; kingdom Viridiplantae; phylum Streptophyta; class Magnoliopsida; order Poales; family Poaceae; genus Lolium; species Lolium rigidum. Next base: position 56,575,589 of record NC_061510.1, on the reverse strand, counting down.
GATGACGACGACGCCCCCGGCGGCGACGCGGCGTTCCGGCTCGAAACGCCGGAGGGCACGGGGACTCCGGCCGGGGCGACCACTGCGCCCTTTCCCGGGCGGAGTCCGGGTTCGGCGGGCTCGCCGGCCTGCGCAGCCGTGCCCTCCGCGCGGACTCACCGCGGAGCTGCTCCTCCGGCCGCGGCCTGCGGCTCCGCTGCCGGCCGGAGCGTGGTCGGGCGCTCCTCCTCCTCCGACGGCGCGCCGGCTCGAGGAAGGCCCACGCCTCCGCCCGGGCGTCCTCACAGGCCTTCTCGGCCGCCTCCTCCGGCGCGGAGGTGCGCGGCGTCTCGGCGAGGTGTGGCCATTTGGCTAGCTCGTCGAGGTCGCCCTGCTCGCGGGGACGCCGCGAGCGCCGCCCCCGGCCTCCGGGTCGTCCTCCTCCTCCCGGGGCTGCGGGCGTAGGCCGGGGCCGGGGCGCGGGCTCGTTGATGTAGAGGCCGCCGGGGCGGCGGCCTGCCCGCCTAGCAGGTGTGTGCGGCTGCGCGCGAGGCCGCGCCGTCGCGGATGTGAAGCATGTGCGCCGGCGCGCATCGTGCTCCACCTCGAACCACAAGTCCCAGTTGGGACTTGCGTCGCCGTACGCGGGGTCCTCGCGGAGGTCCGCCGGCGGTTGAGCGCGAGCGCCTCCGGATCTCGGCGTAGCGGGCGCGGCCGGAGCTCGGGATGGGCGGCACCGGAACCCGATCCGGGCTCGAGTGCCGGCCGTGGGGAGGTGCACGTCCCCCCACGGCATTGGGACGCCGGCGTCCCGGAACATCCGCGCCACCGCTACGGTGACGTAGATCCGGTCGCGCTACGGGCGTCGCCGGCGGCCCCATGGCGAACGGCGCCGGCGCGGCCGGCCGGGCCGCTGCCGGCCTCGTGGTCGTTGGCGGATGGCGAGAACTCGTGCTTCGGGGCCATGGCGGCGCGGAAGCTTCGAGCTCGCGCGTGCGGCCGGAGTGGGAAGTGGGGACTGGATAGGGACAGTCCCCCTCCCCAGTCCACATTTAATAGGACTGGGGCACCGACAGGTGGGCCAGCCACGCGGACGAGGCGGACACGCGAGGACGCCGCGTGCCATCCGCGGCCACGCAAAGCCGGCCCAGATTTGGGCCGGGTTTGCGTCGTTCCGGACTTCACGGACGTCCGCTTTTGCGGTGCGTCCCCGCGCCGGGCCGCGTTTTTGTCCGGCTCGACCCAAACGGACGCGCGGGCGCGGTTTGGATCGCGCGGTTGGAGATGCCATAACACCTAGCTTAGTCATCGCCTCCAAGCACATGACGACCGCATAGAAGAAGACTCTTGCTGGATACAGCCACGTGGATCGTGAAATTTCCATGTGATCGACAGCCGAGACAAGTCAAAAGGTTGTGCGTATACATGGACGTACGAAAAGTAGGTAGTACATGCATGGCCTCTTGATGACGACGGGTGAGCGCCGCCTGGTCCATCGGCGACAAGAATAAGGGCATCTCCAACAGGACGTTTACGTCCGTTTGCGTCTGCGCGGATAAAAAATAGGCTCCAGCGCATAAGCGGATCCAAGATTACTTTGAAGCCTGGGCAAACAGTGTCAAACAGTGTTAAATAGTGTCAAATACGTATCAAATACATATAATATACGGCTTGTTGGCCGGCCGGAAGCCCGGGCAGCCGCCCGGGCAACAGGGATGGTAGGTCCGCCCCTGCTCCGGCTAGACGCAAAACGTCCGCAGCGTCCGTCCTGACGCAAACATGGACCATATATGCGCTAAGAATGCGTCTGTGCGGACGCGTCCGCGCGTCTGTTTGTGTTCGGTTGGGCCGCATGCAGCCCTCTCTCTCCTTCTTTAATCAAGCATGCGGTCATTCCTAGCCACACAAATAGAATGTCTCCCCCTCTCTCCTCTCTAATCATGTATGCGGTCAAATAAATGCGTCTCTGCGGCTGAAGCAGGGGCAGACGCATGCGGACATGCGGACGTTTTTTATGTCCGTGCCCGACGCAAACGGACATAAATATGCGTCGCCTCGTTGGAGATGCTTCGCTCGTTTTTCGAGTTCAACACATGACAACGTGGTATACAAGTCGTATAAATTCCACGGACGCACACACATGTGTGGGGCAACGCGTGTACTCCATACGTGTTAAGTAGAGGCCATGGAGGAGGCTCCATATTTTCGTAGCATGTGATGCAAAAACACGAGCGGCACCATCGTCAGAACGCGCAGTAGCCAATTCCTAAGAATTTGTTTTTTAGACAAAGCAAAGTCCCAAGTGCCAATCTGGGCTCATTCCCTCGTAGGATGGGCCGGGCTTAAATGCCTGCATGCCCTCGGCAGAGGTAACCAAACCTTCTACTCACACACACACATTGCAATACTGGGCTGCCATGGCGGTGTGGGCGTCGTCAGGCCCCGGCAAGCTTCGATTTTTGGCATCCATCCATGGTGACCCTCACCGGCGCCGCCGTCCTCGGGCTCTGGACCTCGTCACCGCTCCGGACTCCTGCGCCTCGCTCCCCGACGCTGGTGCTCCTCCCAGATGCGGTGACGATGCTGGTGCTCCTCCGGCTGGTGGCCCAGGTCGCCGGCGGTACGGCGCACCAAGTACGGCCCGCTATGGTGAGCTCCTTGTTGTTCCTATGTTTCTCGGCTACAAACTGCTATGGAGTAGGAAGAGCTAGATTCCTAGGGCTAGGAGTGCAAATTGACAGAAACAAATTTGTGGAACAAATTACTTAACAAACATCAGCCCTTCAATGCTTCACTGGGAAGGAGGAGGAAGAGGCGGAAGGGCTTCCGGTGCAGGCGGAGGGTGGGAGTCCGGGCGGAGGACCGACGGACGCCATCTCTCTGGGGAGCTTTATCCAGCGGGCGGAGGATCTGGGGGGATCGCTCCGTCTTGGCCGACGCGCGGCATTTTCGGCCGGGAGGGAGGTGCTCGCGCTTCGGGCCTGCGCTACCTCGTCGGTTCCGGCGCCTGGGGGACACGGGCGGCCGCAGACATGGGAGACAGAGCAAGTTGGGTGCGGAGCGCTGGGGGTCGCCGGTGGCGACGACGTCGCAGGAGGTGCGGGAGCTCAGGGGAGAGGGATCTCCGGGCTCTGCGCCGGCGGCGGCGGCGAGGGATGCTGCCAGGGCGCCCGCGGCTGGGAGGGAGGAGCGTAGGGCACGCTCTCTCTCTCCAGTGGGGCTGTGCAGGGCTCCCAGTGGTGGGCCAGCCCAGCGGAGCCCAGGGAGGTGCAACGGAGGTGGGCCGGCCTTGGAGGCCTGCTCCTTGGGCGTGGATGGAGGGGGGCTGGTGGTTGCGGGCCTGGAGGGGGAAGCCCAACTAGCTCCGGGGCCCGGTGGGGTTGTGGAGCGTGGCGTGACCGAGCCTGTGCGGCCCAACGCTGGGGTGCGACGGCCCGTTTTCCGATGGCTGTGGCTACCTAAGGGATGCGTCGATCCGAACCTAGGGTTTCTGGCCAGACGCGGAGAGGTGAGGAAAAGATTGGGCGACCCATTTGCGCCGCCACACCGCCTGCTGAGGAAGATCCCGGAGGCGCCGCCGCTCCTCCGTTCCTTTGCTGAGGCGATTTCCATGGAGCGGGGCGGGGACGACGGGCGCAAGCGCCGTTTCGACAGCGGCAACGGGAGGAGGCAGGAAGGCGGAGGGCGAGGCGTGGGCGGGCGTCAAGATGGCGGTGCCGGTCGCCAGCTAGGCGGCGGGGGAGGGCGTTTCGACGGCGGCGGCTACCGTTACGACGGGGGCAGCCGCGGTGAAGGCTCCCGATCCCAGGAGGAAGGCGGCGGGCGCCAGGAGGAGCGGTACCGGTACTTGGAGGCGGGCGGGAGCCGCCAGGCGAGTGGTTTTCGGGGTCAAGATGAAGACTTTCGGTACCAGGACCGCGGTGGGGAGCAGTGGGGTCAGCCACCACCGCGGTGGTCGGAGCAAGACCGAAGAGCGGAGGAAGAGCCGAGGATATGGGAACAGCAACTTGGCGGGGCGCCTGCTAGGGGGCAGGGCGACCGTCTTGGCCTCTCGGGTCCGGGAGACCGGGGTCTTGGCCAGGGGAGGCAGCAGCCGTCGACGCGGGCGAAGAGCAAGAAGGTCGCCGGGCCGGAACAGGCGCAGCAGAAGGGGAAGAACAAGATCGGCGCTGCCAAGGCCGGTGCACCGATTGGCGGGGAATGCTTCAAGTGTGGCCGTCAAGGTCACTTTCAGTCGGAGTGCACGTTCCAGCCGCTGTGCGTGATCTGCAGCAGCGAGGGACATGCATCGGCGGACTGTCCGGCCAAGAGGAACATTCTGCGCCTCCAATCGATGGGGCACGCCATTACGGGCGGGGGTTTCTTCAACATCGACGTCGAGCCGCTGAGTGGGAAGGGCGACACTGGGGAGGTGTTCGCGGCGGCGATCAAGTTCTCTTCAACACCGCTGTCCGGGGAACAGCTGACTGAGGAGCTCAAGCTCTTGGTGGATGAGTCCTGGGATTGGCAAGTCAGTAGGGTCTCGGAGTCCGAGTTCACGGTGGTCTTTCCGTCTAGGGAGACGAGGCGCATGTGCACGGTGAGCGGCAAGCTCTACCTGCCGGTCAGCCAATTGGAGACCACCGTCAGGGAGGCTTTCTTGGCGCCGAGGCCGAGCTTGGTGCTGCCCTCGACTTGGGTCAAGCTGACGGGAGTCCCGGAAGATCTGCTGACGAAGGAGCGGATCCAGGCAGCGTTTGTGATGGTGGGCAGGATCATTGACGTGGACGAGTTGTCTCTCTTGAAGTGGGACAGAGAGCCGATTCGGGTTCGCGTGCAGTGTCGCTAACCGGAGCGTATCAAGGGGTCGATCCAGATCTTCGTCAATGGGGAAGGCTTTACTGTGGGCCTCCAGTTGGAGTCGCAGCCTAGAGGGAGCGGAGGGGGTGCGGGAGGAGGGCCTCCGCCCCCGCCGCCGCCACCTCGCGACGACGACGACGAGGAGGAGTCGGACGATGCTTCGTCGGAAGGGGAATGGAAGCATGGGAGGCGCAAGAAGGATAAGAGCGAGCCGTCCAAGGACATGGCAAAGGAGCCGGAGCAGGGGAAGGGGCAGGGGAGTGCCAAGGAGGTGGGAGAGGGATCCCAACGTGACTCGCCGGCTCTCCTTGGGCAGTTGGAGCGGGAGGCGCCGGAGGGGAGCGCCTTATTCCAATATGGCCCCAACTTGGGAAAAGAGCTGGGAGTGCTTTCAGGGGGCGGGCTTTCGGAGGTGCCGAGCTCGGACATCTCCATGTTGGAGTTCACGTCCATGGGGGAGGACTCTCTCCAGGGAGGCACGGGATCGGTGCTTTCGACCGAGGTGGCGTCTACAGGGCAGGAACCCGGGGTGGTGGACAGCCCGCCCGCGCTTGGTCCACCTCTCAAGTTGGCGAGGCTGGAGCGTGGAGAGAAGGAGGTGTGGACGCAGGAGGTGGCGCAGGGGGGGCGGACAAGGAGGCGGCGACCGCGGTGAAGGACCCGGTCATGCCATCTCTGCAGCAGCAGGCGCTGGCGGATCTGCAGGTGGCCAAGGGTCCGCGCTCAAGGGCCATCCCCTACACGCGCCGGACCACACCGGCGTAGGCGAGCCGGAAGAGCGCGAGGAACCAGGGCCAAGCTGGGACGTCGGCGTTGACCAAGGCGCAGAGGCTGACGGCGGAGAGGAACCTCGAGGACAAGTGCAAGGAGAAAGGTACGTTCTCTGAGCCCATTAGTTTTCTCCCAGATTCCCATCTCGCATCGGTTATTCTGGATAGTGGCATGGTGTTCCGGCCTAAGGACGGGGAGCCGGCGGCGGCGCTCTCGTTGGTGAAGGCTAAGGAGTTGGTGCAGGCGAGTCTTGCAGCGACGGCGCTGCGGTTGGCCAGGGAGGCCGCCGCACGGGCGGCGACGATGCCGGCTGACGGGTCTGGGGAGACCTCCGCGGCAAGGGAGCTGCGGAGCACTCCAGCGGGAACTGGGGGTTCCTCGCTGGCGGTGGACACGGGGTCGGCGCAGCGTTCGCTCGATGATGCGGGCGAGGCGTTGGGGGCCTCCCACGGCAGGGGATCACAGCCGGGGACGGAGGCTGTTGACCCCTCGGTGGACGCAGGTGGGCAGACGGATGAGGCCATACCGCCTAAACCAAAGAGAAGAAGGGGGCAGAAATCCACGCTTACGGTAAGGAAAGGGAGCCACAAGCGCAAGGGTGTGCAATGAGGTTCCTAATTCAAAACATCAGAGGGTTCGGGGCGCCAGGGCGCGTGTCCCAGCTCAAGGACTTGTTTAGGTTAGAGAGTGTCGACATTATCGTACTCCAGGAGACCATTAAGCCGGAGTTCTCGGCGGTGGAGCTCCGCAGACTTGAGCACGGGGGCCAATTTGCTTGGAGTTGGCTCCCAGCCGTGGGGCACTCCGGGGGGATGCTCCTTGGTTTTAGGGATGAGTGCTTTGAGGTTGGCCGTTGGAAGAAGGGTACCTTCTTTCTGAGCGCGGAGGTGCTGCAAAGAAACAATAACCGCAAGTGGTGCTTCATGTTGATTTATGGGCCGGCGGACCACACGAGGACTGGCGAGTTCCTGGGGGAGTTAGAGGGGGAAGTGTTGGCTTGTTCACTGCCTCTGGTGGTGGCGGGCGACTTCAACCTCATTCGCCGGGCCGAGGATAAAAGCAACGGGATCGTCAACTGGCCTAGGGTAAGGCGTTTCAATGACGTGCTTGCTGGGTTGGCGCTCAGGGAGGTTAGGCGGGCAGGGGCCAGATTCACCTGGACGAACAACCAGGCAGTACCAATTAGGTCTGTCCTGGATAGGGTGTTTGTCTCTACGAGTTGGAGAGTCTTTTTCCCCTTTGCACGCTGACGGCGATCTCCAGGATTGGCTCGGACCACTGCCCGCTGATTCTGGATAATGGTGAGAAAGGGCTTAAGATATCTTCGCGCTTCTTCTTCCAGACTTGGTGGTTTGGGGTGCCGGGATTTGGGGAGTGGGTGAAGGATAAGCTTCTTCAAGCGGGGGTGGACTCGGGACCACATCGCTTCTGCATTGATCTGTGGCAAGGAATGTCGAGAGGGCTGCGACAATTCCTGAAGGGTTGGGAGGCTAACCTTGGCAAGCAGAAGCGGGCGGTCAGAGAGGGCATTATGCTTCAGATTGCCCAACTGGACAGCTCTGCGGATGCGAGCGGGCTGGATGAGGAAGGATGGGCCCTTCGCTACCATCTGGAGGACCAGATTATCCAGATTGATGCTCTAGAAGAGGAGTATTGGAAGCAACGCAGCAGGGTCCAGTGGACTCTCAAAGGGGATGCGTGCACGGCCTTCTTCCATGCGTATGCCAATGGCAGGCGGAGGAAGTGCCTGATTCCGAGGCTTTTGACCGAGACGGGGGAAGTCACGGAGCAGAGGGAGTTGGTCGACCACATCTACAGCTTTTACAAAGGGCTGATGGGGGCAGAGGGAGAAGAAAGGGTCTTCTCGCTGGCCCCGGACTTGTGGCCGGACGATCTTCGGGTCTCCGAGGAAGAGAACGAGGGCTTGGCCCTCACTTTTACTGCGCAGGAGCTGGAGCAGGTCCTTGCGGATATGAAGCCCGACTCGGCGCCGGGGCCGGATGGACTTCCGGTGGCGTTCTTTAAGAGGTTACGGGGGACCTCAGGGGTCTCATCTTACAGATCCTTAATGACTTCGCCCTAGGGAGGGTGGACATTGCTAGACTAAATTACGGCATCATCTCTCTCATTCCAAAGCTCAAAGGGGCGGATACGATTAAGATGTTTAGACCGATTACGTTGATCAATGTTATCTTTAAGTTTGTGGCGAAAGCTTATGCGACTAGGTTGGCCCCGATAGCACATAGGACGATTGACCGCAGTCAGTCAGCGTTCATCAAAGGTAGATGCCTGCACGAGGGTGCGCTCGCACTACACGAGATTGCTCACGAGCTTAGAGTCAAAAAGCTTAAGGGCCTTCTACTTAAATTGGATTTCGAGAAGGCCTACGATAGGGTGAACTGGGAGTTCTTGCGGGAGGTCCTACTGAGAAAGGGTTTCTCGGTGGGAGTGGTCCACCGTTTGATGCAGCTTGTGTCAGGGGGACAAACATCAATTAACATTAACGGTGAGATCGGCCCGTTCTTTAGGAATAGGCGGGGAGTGAGACAGGGAGACCCGCTCTCCCCTATTCTGTTTGATTTCTTGGTGGATGCTCTTGCCGCGATTCTAACTAAGGCCAAGGGGGCCGGTCACATCAAGGGGGTGGTGGATCATCTCATACCAGGAGGAGTCACACATCTCCAGTATGCGGATGACACCATGATCCTCCTAGAGCCGTCTACTTTGGGAGTAGCAAATCATAAAATTCTCCTACTTTGCTTTGAGAATATGTCAGGACTTAAGATAAATCTCTCTAAGAGCGAAGTGGTGGTGACAGGGGTCACCGGGGAGGAACAGCACAGGGTTGCGGAGAGCCTGAATTGCTCTCTGGGAACGCTCCCTCTGAAATACTTGGGAATGCCAGTGGCGGATAAGACTGTATCGGTGGCAGACTGGCACTTCCTAACTGAAAAGGTGGGTCATCGGGTTGACCCTTGGCAGGGGCTCTTTCTTACGTCTGCGGGTAGACTAGAATTGACCAACTCATGCCTCTCGAGTTTACCAATGTTTGCGATGGGCTTGTACCTCCTACATGACTCGACGCATGGAGCGATGAACAAGTCCAGGGCCCGATTTTTCTGGGAAGGGGTCGGACCCAAGAGGAAGTACCATATGGTGGATTGGGACACGTTTTGTAAACCCAAGGCGTATGGGGGTTTGGGGATCCTCAACACGAAGCGCATGAACATCGCCTTGATGGTCAAATGGGTTTGGAAGCTGTATCAGGGGGCTGAGGGTCTGTGGGCAGATCTCCTCAGGGCCAAGTATTTGGGCGACAACGACATCTTCTCCCCTAGGGTACCCACGCAGGGATCACAGTTCTGGAATTCCATTCAGAAGCTGAAGTGGTACTTCAAACTAGGGGCTAGGCACCAGGTCCACGACGGAAGCAGTACATACTTCTGGCTGGACTGGTGGTCCGGGGCTGGACCGCTCAGGGGGAGATTCCCACGCCTCTTTGAATGCTGCGACAATCTATACACCACGGTACCAGCGGTTAGAAGGGCCGACGGGTGGCATATTAGGTTCAGAAGGGCCTTTGGCTTGGCGGAGACGGTGGAATGGGAAAACCTGTGTAGAGTTTTTGACCTACACCCGTTTAGTCAGGGGAGAGATAAGATCTCCCGGGGCCTGGAGGAGTCCGGGGACTTCTCGGTGAACTCCTTGTATTGCAGGATGTCCATGGGAGCGGCAGTGACCCACTTCAAGGATGTCTGGAAAACTAGGGTTCCACCCAAGATCAAGATCTTTCTTTGGCAATTACTTCGGGGTAGACTACCGGCAGGGGACCAGCTGGTCAAGCGACATGGCCCATCAGATGGGAGGTGTGCGCTTTGTGGGGAGCCAGAGGATTGTAATCACATTTTCTTCGGCTGCCATCTGGCCAGGTTTATGTGGGCCGGGGTGAGGGAACTCCTGGGCTGTGTTTGGAACCCGGCAGGGGCCGGCCAATTCCTGGGGCTAGTCCAAGGACTCTCGGGTGCGCTCCGTAGGCTAGTGTGGTTTACTTTTGCGGCACAAAGCTGGGCGCTTTGGAATATTAGAAATAAACTTGCTATAGAAGGGAGGATGATAAATAACCCGGCTGATGCTATTCTACACATGTCCCTTAACATGCAGAGATGGAGGGTTCTGGTCAGACCGAGGGATAGGCGGCTCCTGGATGAGGCAATGCTGGAGGTGACAAGACTCCGGACGAGGGCGAGAGACAACAGCTGATCTGGTTGGCGGCGCGTGTGTGTGGTTCATCTTGTATGGTTGGCTTGTAGCCGGTGTGGGTACTTGATCGTTTTTTAGACCATGTTTAGTGCTGTGGTGGTGTTGTGGGTGGGCTCAAAGCCCGTGTTCAAACTATGTTGTCGGATGCTGCTTGCTTTATTTATAAAGCTGGGCCTGTTGGCCTTATGTTTAAAAAGAGGGAGTATCTTTTGTTTTCATATTATCAGGAGCCCATGATTGCATGATTAAAGTGTCGATTCAAGTTTAGGTAGACAATCTTTTTCTGTTTCGTGAACTACATTTTCTAGCAATATTAACATGTAATGCTGAATTTCGCTACCAACAGGAGTATCAGCATAACCTGTGGCAACGTCAACCATATGTGCAACTTCAGTTCACTAACCCAAATGACCAATCAGGCTGCTGCGTTTTTACGCACGCAGTGTAGCTTTATCCTATCGTCTTATATTTCACATTTAATTTCCTGCATCAGTCCCTCAATTATAGAATAAATATCGCAATGTTCTGCAAGTTGAAGAGCATTCTTTAAAAAATCAATAGGCCAGTACCATATCTTCGCATCATTAGCCATTTCCTGTCATCAATGAATGTGATGAAGTGTTCATGATTTAATGCAAGTTCATAAAAAAAATTATTGACACACTACATTCTCTCTTTTTTGGTATATATCCATATTTGACCAATTAAGCCATGTGCTCTTGCCACTTAACACATTTGTCTTTGAGAACCAGACACCATTAGATGACCATTTATGTCGATCGTAGATCACTTGAGGATGAGCTGATCGGTGCACCAAGAATCAGTATGTATACTGTCATTTTTATTCATTCGTTTCTTCTTTGTTCCTGTTGAATTGCTGGGTATTCTGGATAGACACGATTGTGGGCCATGAATGAAGCCTTGTGGCGATCAACTAATGGTCTGCTATGTCCGCCGAGCAACTGCATATCATGGATTTTGTACTATTCAAAACGCAAATAAGCTGCCAATATCCTGAATATACACAGCGAGTGTGAACTTCTAATTCACAACAACAAAATATTGCAAATTTAGACTATCCAAGAAACCGAGTATTACAATCATGTCATTCTTCTTCATGTTTATTGGCAGTTGTTCAGTACATAGGGAACTACCACTCGAAAGCACCTACCCATTTTTGTTGGTCAAATCAAGTGTGAGTAAGATATTGCACCAGTAAGTGTATGATATATGTATACCTGATTTTTTGCCCATGCTATATAGACATGTTCTTGTAAGTTTCTGCACAAGGGCTTTTGGCCGCTGCTGCATTATTCATTTGTGTTTGAGTGTTTGATTTGAGAAGTGAGTGGGTGATATCATTTTTGGATGTATACATATTTACTGGCCAGATGGGAGTAATACGATAATGATGTACCAGTCAATTTTGGGTGTATGAACATTCTGCTCCTTTCTCTACAATAGCCATATGAACAGAACAGCACTACTCCTTGATGGTCCTTGCTCTCATCTGTAGCAATTATAAGTGAATTGTGGCATCCTGAAATTCATCCATTTGTTCCTCACTTTACCCCTGATTGTTGTGTTTCTAACTGTGTCTTTTATCTGTTGAATTGATTTGCTAATTTCTAACCATGATGCAACAGAAGCAAGATCGAGAGAAGGAGGATATGCTGAAGGCTGACCGGACAATCGATGAATAGAGTAATGAGTTCATTGTGTGGTGTCTGCTGCTGCACCTAACAAGATTGTCCCAGCTGCTGTGACTAAGAAGGAAACTCTGTTGATGAGTTGCCGCACGCTGATCTGACGGATGATGAGAGTGTTGAAGAAACTGTGAATGTAGCTCATAAAACTCCGTTTGCTTGTAGGCGTTAACGGCTGCATGTATCCTGCAACTCAGAGGTATAATGCACTGCGTTGCTATTTTGCAAGTTCAGTTCTAGTGAACCTCATGGCACTAGGCCTCTAGCTAACTGGAACTTTGCTGGCGTTAGCTAACTGAAACTTTGCATGACTGAATAATTGCAAGTTGAGATTAATTTACAAGTACTCCTTGAACATTAAAAGTACTCCTTGAAGTATAGTCAAACAGCAACATGTTACTACTACAGTACTACTTCAGATAATATCAAATATGCTTCCAAATTGCGGAAACGCGAGGAATTACATGGCAATTTCCATAGATATTTGCTTACGGTATTAAGAATTGCTTAGCAATCACAATCTTGTAAGTTGATGTTTTCCATTCTTATGGTGCAGTTAAGTTGGATTACTCTGAAAGTCTGAAGTTATCTTCTGTGAACCCAGTGGCTGCATGAAGACCTTTTACTAATGTGAAATGCCTCAAGGCCCATAACCGAACAGCTAAAGAAGAACTTCAAGCATCATGAGCGAATGCATGAAGGTTCATGTGTCACCGAGAGGATTAAATGCCACTTCGAGGACTGCAAGTGCTCTTTTTCAAAGGTCTGATTTGCAATCTCGCATGTTGACTTTTTCTGATGGATTTGTTTCTCTGCCATAAATTGCAAGACGGCTCTGTTTTTCATTCTCAATAACTTTGAACTCCAGAAATCCAATTTGGACAAGCATATCATGGAAGTTCATGAGCAAAGTAGACCGTTCATCTGTGGATTCTCTGGGTATGGCAAGATATTTTCGTACAAGCATGTAGGGGACAATCATTTTCGCGAAAACGCAATGCATTGCTAGAAAATTAAGTTATATGTACAAGCCCCCGAAAGGGCACACCCCGCCATGCAACTCAACCCAAGAAAAAGGAACTAGTCTAGGAGAGGAGCTGGCGGACACCCCGGGCTCCCGCATATGCCCATTGCCGCGCGTCAGACCTAATGTTGTTGAATAGGGACGTCACCGAAGGTCGTGCGTTGTCGTCGATCGCCTCATACTGGTGTTTCCATATCCACCACGCCGTAAGCATGATAATCGACGAAGTTCCTTTGCGCAGCTGGCGAGGGGCGGTCCACATAGCCAGCAACCACCACTCCGCGAAGTCACCCTCCACCGTGGGAGGACCTTAGATGGATCGGATCCACGGAGGACCTCAAACACACCGTCCTGGAGAAAGAGAACCCAGCGAGCAGGTGTGCCATGCGGTAGGCCCGCTGCGCCAACCTCGCACCAGCACCTATCCATGCAAGGTAGCCAGATGAAGAATTTCACCCTTGGCGGCGCCTAGGATTTCTAATTCAGCCTCCAGGAAGTGATGGCTCCGTGGAAGAGGGTGTCATAGTAGGAACGAGGACTTTATCGGCCATCCGTTGTCCACGCGCCACACCATCCTATCATGCTCCGCTAAAGTTGCACATCACGTAGCCTACCCCATAGCTGTACGTACTCCCATAGTGCGAGTGCACTTGGCGCGCCAGCTATGTCGGGGATCCAGGCTCGATCGATCAGCGGTTCCCGGAACGTACGCGCCTTCCTGCGGCGTTTAGGTAACAGCGCGTATACCTCCGGCGCCATCTCCTTGATGAACCTGCCATCTAGCCATTTGCCTCCCAAAAGAGGGCGGACTCTCCATCGCCAACCTCCATCGTGCTGCATATGAAGCCCACGCCATGGTCGCGTGGGGTCTGTACACATCCTCCAGATCCAGCGCACCCTCAGACTGGTCGCAGTGCGTGCCAAGTCGGGGATCCCCAGAGCCCCTAGCTGCAGCGGCCGACATATCCTAGACCAGTTGACATGACAATGCCCTCCATTGACCTCTGCCCTGCCAGCCCACAGGAAGCCGCGCAAAATCTTGTTCACCTGTTTCAGCGTTTTCTTGTCAAGCCCCAACACCATCAGCTGTTGCAAAGGGATCACCGCGAGGACTGCGCGAATTAGCGCCAAACGCCATGTCTTTAGCATCATGGAAGCCCGCCAGGTAGGGAGTTTGTCAGCCAACCGGTCTACCAGGGGTTGAAAGGATGCATCCGACGACCTCTCGGTAGAGAGCGGGATGCTGAGGTACTTCACCGGGAACTGCGCCAGCTGGCATTCCATGAACCCAGCGGCGCCAGCAGCCTCCTCCTCTGAGCATCCAATGGGGGAGAGCACTTGGCGAAGTTGGTGCGCAATCCCGATGCCTGCCCAAAGAGCTCCAGAATGCCACGACAACACGCTATTTGGACTCATCTAGGTGGCAGAAGATCACCACATCGTCCGCGTATAGCAACACCGATGTCACCAGGTCACGCCGAGCCAACCGTCTGAGGACACCCAACTCGATGGCCTTGGCCAGCAACCTATTAAGCGAGTTTATCATCAGGATGAACAGCGACGGTGACAGGGGGTCACCCTATCTCAGGCCCCTCCTATGCCAGATGGGGGGCCTGGCTCGCCATTGAGCAACACCCTATCTTGCGAAGGACCTCCATGAGGAACCCCCATGATACAGAGTCTAACGCTCGAGCTATGTCCAGCTTGAGCATCACCCGCGGCTCCTTTCTACCATGCAAGAACTTGGCTATCAGCTGGACCAACATAAAGTTGTCATGGATGCACCGCTTGCGAATGAACGCACATTGGTTACGATCCACCAGCGACTCCATCCTAGGGGCTAGCCGTGTAGCCAAAGTCTTAGCCACCAGCTTGGCGAAGATGTGTATAAGACCTATAATCACCCAGCGTTGCCGCGTCCGGACGCTTAGGCAGCAGGATCATCAGTGCCTGATTTAGGCCTTGAAACCCGCGCCTACACATCATGAACAGCCTGTCGAAAGCTGCCATGAAATCACCCTTGACCACGTTCCAACATTTCTGCAGGAGTTCGACCGTGGAGCTGTCGGGTCCTAGCGCTTTGCTCGGCGGCAAACGCCTAATCACCTCCCAGATCTCGTCCGCAGTGAACGCAGCCTCTAGCTCGGAAAGATCCTCTGAGTGGGTACCCAGAAAATCCAAGTCCAGCGAGTGCACCCGGTCTACCGAGGTTCCTAGTAGACCCTCAAAGTGTGTGAAGGTCGCTTCAGCCATGGCCGCATGGTCCGAGATAACAGCGCCATCCACTTGCATGCTATGGATCACGTTCTTTTGTCGCATATAGGCCGCATGTTGGTGGAAGAAAGATGTGTTGACGTCGCCCTCCTGCAGCCACTCAATCTTGGCCCTCTAGCGAGCCATAGTGCGTTCAAGGGAGGCTAGACCCAAGTAGGCGTGCTTTAGGTGGGCCCGGAGTCGACGTTCGTCCTGAGACAGTTGTCGGGATTCCATGGCGATATCCAGCCTCAGCACAACCTCCCGCACTATCATCAGATGCAGCTTGACACACCCCACCTTCTTATCGCTCCAGCTTATCAGGCTGCGTGCCGTACGCTACAGCTTAGCGGTGAGCCGCCGGAAAAGTTCCGGGTCTCCATCCACCACACCCCAGCTGTTTTGCACCACCTCATTGAATCCATCCAACCTCAGCCCGAAACGCTCGAACTGGAACCTTTTCCGCCCTGCTGATTTTGTGGTACAATCTAGCATGAGGGAGCAATGATCTGCCACCACCGTCGCCAAGCAG
The DNA here is from genome assembly GCF_022539505.1 of Lolium rigidum. NCBI lineage: Eukaryota > Viridiplantae > Streptophyta > Magnoliopsida > Poales > Poaceae > Lolium > Lolium rigidum. Next base: position 56,560,225 of record NC_061510.1, on the reverse strand, counting down.
CGCAACATGCACCTACCGAACATCTGCTCCCAGGCGACCATGGTGAACACCCGATCCAGCCGAACAAGTGTGGGCGTGTCCCTCTCGTTTGACCAGGTGTAACGGCGCCCATGGAGATAGATATCTTTGAGCTCGCAGTCGTTCAGGAAGCGATGAAATCTACCAATCATCCTGCGGTTCAGGTTCTCATTGTTCTTGTCCTCATCGCGGTATATAATGTTAAAATCCCCGCAGAGAGCCCAGGGACCCTAGTGTATCCCGCGGATGTCGCAGAGCTCTGCGAGGAAGGTTATCTTCTCAGCCTCAGCCTGTGGGCTGTAGACGCACGTCAACCACCACCAAGGGCCACCCCCAATGGGGGACACCCTAGCCGTGACACTATGGTCTCAGTAGTGGGCGCTATCCAGCTGCACCAACATGCTGACCCACGCTACAATCACTCCATCCCTCGTACCAATCGCTGGCAAGCAGAAGTAAGCATCAAAGTCTGCGCCGGCAAGAGTTAGAACCGATAGCTTTGTCACCTTGAGACATACAATGGACACATCCGTAGTACTCACTACATTTCTAACACCCGAACGTCGTGTGCGATCATTGAGGCCTCGCACGTTGGCCACCATAATCTTTGGTTCGTACTACATTGGAACTACTTCGTAACACCCGTAGAACACCGTCGTGTCAGGCCTCAATGAGGCGACCACCCGACATCCCAACAGGGGTGGGGAGCATCCTCTGATCGTGTCCAACGACCACCCATAGAACTCCGCTATGGCCTCGATCATGTCATCCGTCAAGGGCAGCTCGTACATCTTGTGGTAAGCTTCCAGGACTGCCGTGACGGCGCCTCATCCCCCTTGATGTAAGAGCAAGATTCATATCCCGTGTTTTGTGTGTTTGATAACAACACTCGAACAATTCTAACCGTGCACAAAGTTTGTCATTGATAGGTTTGCAGGATGCACGGTACCCTCGCTGAGCACATTATGATCAGAAGACCGAAGCGTAGCTCTTAGGGTTTTTGGTTTTGCGTGTGTGTCGTGAGGTGACATGGTAGGAGAGGAAGAGAGGAAAGCTGTTTTAGCCATAGCGGTACTACCGGTACCAGGAGCGGTACTACCGCTACCTCTACTGGTACCGCCCGTGATACCGCTCTGAGCATTGCACTAGGTTTTCTCCCACAGAACACGTTGCGGTACCTTCACGGTACCTGGAGCGGTAGTACCGCTTGAGGGCGGTAGTATCGCCCACGGTACCGCGCTAAGTACCGTAACGCGTTACGGTAGTACCGCTCTGGTACCGCTCGGGTACCGCTTGGGATCCAGTAAGGTTTGGACCCCATTGCGGTACCGCAAGTGGTACCGTGAGCGGTAGTACCGCAATGTGTCCACGTGGACAAGTTCAGTGGGGAATTCGAACTCAGAGCGGTAGTACCGCTTCTAGGAGCGGTAGTACCGCTTAGGCAAAAACATAGGGCAACGGTTGGATTTGGAGGGACCTATATAAAGGCCCCTTCTTCTCCACCCAGCTTCAGCTCTTCTCTCTCTCTCCTCCATTGTTGCTGAGCTCAAAATTGAGGGGATCTCCTCATCCACCCAACCAATCTTGTTCATATTTTGTGTGGTGGTGGAGGAGACCCCGATCTATCATTCCACCGAGAGAAAGTTCACCAATTCGTGGTAGTCCTTAGTGGATCTTGTGTTAGGGTTCCTTGGTGGGAGAGCTTCTTGGTGGAGCACTGATACGTCTCCGACGTATCGATAATTTCTTATGTTCCATGCCACATTATTGATGATATCTACATGTTTTATGCATACTTTATGTCATATTTATGCATTTTCCGGAACTAACCTATTGACGAGATGCCGAAGGGCCAGTTCCGTTTTCTGCTCGTTTTTGGTTTCGTAAATCCTAGTAAGGAAATATTCTCGGAATCGGACGAAATCAACGCCCGAAGCATCTTAGGATCACGCGAAGCTTCCAGAACACCCGAGAGAGGCCGAGAGGGGGCCACCGGGCCACCGGACGCCGTAGGTGGCGCGGCCCGTGCCTTGGCCGCGCCCCTAGTGTGTCACCGCCTCGTCGACCCTCCGACTCCGCCTCTTCGCCTATATAAAGGTCCCCGACCTAAAACATCGATACGAAAAAGCCACGGTATGAGCAACCTTCCCGCAGCCGCCGCCATCGCGAAGCCAAGATCCGGGGGACAAGGAGTCTCCGTTCCGCACGCCGCCGGACGGGAAGTGCCCCCGGAAGGCTCCTCCATCGACATCACCGCCATCTTCATCACCGCTGCTATCTCCATGAGGAGGGAGTAGTTCTCCATCGAGGCTAAGGGGCTGTACCGGTAGCTATGTGGTTCATCTCTCTCCTATGTACTTCAATACAATAATCTCATGAGTTGCCTTACATGATTGAGATTCATATGATGATTCTTGTAATCTAGATGTCATTGTGCTAGTCAAGTGGATTTTACTTATGTGATCTCCGGAGACTCCTTGTCCCACGTGTGTAAAGGTGACAGTGTGTGCACCGTGTGGGTCTCTTAGGCTATATTTCACGAATACTTATTCACCGTTATGAATGGCATAGTGAAGTGCTTATTTATATCTCTTTATGATTGCAATGTGTTTTGTATCACAACATATCCGTGTGCTACTCTAGTGATGTTATTAAAGTAGTTTATTCCTCCCGCACGGTGTAATGGTGACAAGTGTGTGCATCGTGTAGTACTTGGCGTAGGCTATGATTGTGATCTCTTGTAGATTATGAAGTTAACTATTGCTATGATAGTATTGATGTGATCTATGCCTCCTTTCGTAGCGTGAAGGTGATAGTGTGCATGCTATGTTAGTACTTGGTTTGGTTATGTTGATCTGTCATGCACTCTAAGGTTACTTAAACATGAACATCGAATATTGTGGAGCTTGTTAACTCCGGCATTGAGGGTTCGTGTAATCCTACACGCTTAGTGGTGTTCATCATCCAACAAGAGAGTGTAGAGTCTAGCATCTATTTATTTATTCTGTTATGTGATCAATGTTGAGAGTGTCCACTAGTGAAAGTATAATCCCTAGGCCTTGTTCCTAAATACTGCTATCTGTTGTGGGACAAACTGCAAAGAGGAAGGTGTGATGCGTACAGGTAGCAAGTTTTCCCTCGGAAAGAAACCAAGGTTTATCGAACCGGAGGAGCCAAGCACGTCGAAGGTTGATGGCGGCGGGATGTAGTGCGGCGCAACACCGGGGATTCGGCGCCAACGTGGAACCTGCACAACACAACCAAAGTACTTTGCCCCAACGAAACGGTGAGGTTGTCAATCTCACCAGGCTTGTCTGTAACAAAGGATTAACCGTATTGTGTGGAAGATGATTGTTTGCGAGAAAACGATAGAAACAAGTATTGCGAGTAGATTTGTATTTCGATGTATTAAAGAATGGACCAGGGGTCCACGAGTTCACTAAGTGTCTCTCCCATAAGATAAATAGCATGTTGGGTGAACAAATTACAGTCGGGCAATTGACAAATAGAGAGGGCATAACAATGCACATACATGATATGATAAGTATAGTGAGATTTAATTGGGCATTACGACAAAGTACATGAGACCGCTATCCGGCATGCATCTATGCCTAAAAGTCCACCTTCGAGGTTATCATCAGAACCCCTTCCGGTATTAAGTTGCAAACAACAGGACAATTGCATTAAGTATGGTGCGTAATGTAATCAATAACTACATCCTCGGACATAGCATCAATGTTTTATCCCTAGTGGCAACGACACATCCACAACCTTAGAACTTTACAGTCCTCTGTCCCGAGTGTTAATGCGAGGCATGAACCCACTATCGAGCATAAATACTCCCTCTTGGAGTTAAGAGTAAAAACTTGGCCAGAGCCTCTACTAATAACGGAGAGCATGCAAGATCATAAACAACACATAGGTAATAGACTTGATAATTAACATAACATAGTATTCTCTATCCATCGGATCCAGAGCAAACACAACATATAGTATTACGGATAGATGATCTTGATCATGTTAGGCAGCTCACAAGATCCAACAATGAAGCACAATGAGGAGAAGACAACCATCTAGCTACTGCTATGGACCCATAGTCGAGGGTGAACTACTCACTCATCACTCGGAGCGACCATGGCGGTGTAGAGTCCTCAGGGAGATGAATCCCCTCTCCCGGCGGGGTGCGGAGGAGATCTCCGAATCCCCGGAGATGGGATTGGCGGCGGCGTCTCGGAAGGTTTTCGTATCGTGGCTTCGATGCGGGGTTTCGGCG
>NC_061510.1:56492054-56555834 GCF_022539505.1 Lolium rigidum | reverse complement strand
TAAAACATCAATGCTTTGTCTAAGGATATTTGTGTTGATTACATTACGCACCATACTTAATGCAATTGTCTGTTGTTTGCAACTTAATACTGGAAGGGGTGCGGACGCTAACCTGAAGGTGGACTTTTTAGGCATAGATACATGCTAGATAGCGGTCTATGTACTTTGTCGTAATGCCCAATTGAATTTCACACTACTCATCATAACATGTATGTGCATTTTCATGCCATCTTTATTTGTCAATTGTCCAACTGTAATTTGTTCACCTAACATGCTTATTCTTATTGGAGAGACACCACTAGAGAACTGTGGACCCCGGTCCATTCTTTACATCGAATAGAATCTACTGCAATACTCATTCTTACTGTTCTCTGCAAACATCATCATCCACACTATACATCTAATCCTTTGTTACAGCAAGCCGGCGAGATTGACAACCTCACTGTTAAGTTGGGGCAAAGTATTTTGGTTGTGTTGTGCAGGTTCCACGTTGGCGCCGGAATCCCTGGTGTTGCGCCGCACTACACTCCGCCACCATCAACCTTCAACGTGCTTCTTGACTCCTACTGGTTCGATAACCTTGGTTTCTTACTGAGGGAAAACTTGCTGCTGTACGCATCACACCTTCCTCTTGGGGTTCCCAACGGACGTGTCCTTTACCGTCACAAGCACATAGCAACTCACATGATATTCAACAAAGGTGTAATAGTTGATGGCGTCCCCAGAAACATGGTTACCGCTCAACAAGCAACTTATAAGAAATAAGATACATAAGATACATATTCTTTACCACAATAGTTTTTAAGCTATTTTTCCCATGAGCTATATATTGCAAAGACAAAGAATGGAATTTTAAAGGTAGCACTTAAGCAATTTACTTTGGAATGGCAGAGAAATACCATGTAGTAGGTAGGTATGGTGGACACAAATGGCATAGTTTTTGGCTCAAGGATTTGGATGCACGAGAAGTATTCCCTCTCAATACAAGGCTTAGGCTAGCAAGGTTATTTGAAGCAAACACAAGTATGAACCGGTATAGCAAAACTTACATAAGAACATATTGCAAGCATTATAAGACTCTACACTGTCTTCCTTGTTGTTCAAACACCTCACCAGAAAATATCTAGACTTTAGAGAGACCAATCATGCAAACCAAATTTCAACAAGCTCTATGGTAGTTCTTCATTAATGGGTGCAAAGTACATGATGCAAGAGGTTAAACATTATCTATTTGAGCACAACAATTGCCAAGTATCAAGTTATTCAAGACATTATACCAATTACCACATGAAGCATTTTCTCTTTCCAACCATATAACAATGAACGAAGCAGATTCAACCTTCGCCATGAACATTAAAAGTAAAGCTAAGAACACCAGTGTTCATATGAAACAGCGGAGCGTGTCTCTCTCCCAAACAAAGAATGCTAGGATCCGATTTTATTCAAACAAAAGCAAAAATAAAAAAACATACAGATGCTCCAAGTAAAGCACATAAGATGTGACGGAATAAAAATATAGTTTCACTAGAGGTGACCTGATAAGTGGTCGATGAAGAAGGGGATGCCTTGGGCATCCCCAAGCTTAGATGCTTGAGTCTTCTTGAAATATGCAGGGATGAACCACGGGGGCATCCCCAAGCTTAGAGTTTTCACTCTTCTTGATCATATTGTATCATCCTCCTCTCTTGATCCTTGAAAACTTCCTCCACACCAAACTCAAAACAAACTCATTAGAGGGTTAGTGCATAATAAAAAATTCACATATTCAGAGGTGACATAATCATTCTTAACACTTCTGGACATTGCACAAATCTACTGAAAGTTAATGGAACAAAGAAATCCATCAAACATAGCAAAACAGGCAATGTGAAATAAAAGGCAGAATCTGTCAAAACAGAACAGTACGTAAAGAAGAATTTTTTAGAGGCACTGGACTTGCTCAGATGAAAACGCTCAAATTGAATGAAAGTTGCGTACATATCTGAGGATCACGCACGTAAACTGAAAGATTTTTCTGAGTTACCTACAGAGGGGGCTGCTCAAATTCGTGACAATAAGAAATCTGTTTCTGCTCAGTAATCCAAATCTAGTATCAACATTACTATCAAAGACTTTACTTGGCACAACAATGCAATAAAATAAAGATAAGGAGAGGTTGCTACAGTAGTAACAACTTCCAAGACTCAAATATAAAACAAAAGTGTAGAAGTAAAATAATGGGTTGTCTCCCATAAGCGCTTTTCTTTAACGCCTTTCAGCTAGGCGCAGAAAGTGTGAATCAAATATTATCAAGAGATGAAGCATTAACATTCTTACCAAGGGCTTTGCGCCTACCCTTCTTACTCTTATTCTTACTCTTTGGTTTAGGGAATATATGACCGCATCCGGGTGTGGAGGTAAAATTTAGAGTGCCTTTCCCCACATCTATGATTGCTCCCACGAGTTTTAGCAGGGATCTTCCAAGTGTGATTTGTCCTGTCCCTACACATTCAACAACGAGATAATCAGTGGATACCGTCCTTCCAAGGATGGTTGTGAACACACCTTCAGCTATTCCCTTAGTAATTATAACAGAGTTATCAGTAAGAGATATTCCTTCTCCTCCTTCAGTAAGTTCCCACAGTGTCAAAGATTCATAAATTATTTTAGGCATAAGGCAAAACTCAGACATAATATCACAACGGGCATGAAAAGTTTTACCACAAATAGCAACCTTAATAGTAGGCACCCACATTGACGGTTCAAAGCTTACTGGAACATAATCATAATATTCGCGAATCTGGTTGTATCCTTCTTTTAAACAAGATATATTTGTTTCGAGAGTGTTTAATCTATTATGAATGCTAGCAAGAGATGAATCAAAATTATTAGCGGAGCTAGATGATGTAACCAATTTTTTATGGCATTAAAATCTTGATCCCCATCATAGTGAAGGAAATCTCCTCCCACTACAGCATCTAAGGCATATCTATAACGAAGAATAAGCCCAAAATAAAAGTTACTAAGAAGCAAACTTAGAGTCATTTTAGGTTCAGTTTTACTATAAGAATCAAAAATTCTAGACCAAGCTTCTTTAAAACTCTCCTCACCCCCTTGTTTAAAAGTAAAGATCGATTCCTCGGGTGATAGAGTAACAGCTACGGGACTAGTCATGATAACAAAATAAAGTAAATGCAAGTAACTAATTTTTTTGTGTTTTTAATATAGAGAATGCAAACAAGACAGTAAATAAAGTAAAGCAAGTAACTAATTTTGTTGTATTTTAATATAAGAAAGCAAACAAAGCAGTAAATAAAGTAAAGTAAAGCAAGACAATAACAAAGTAAAGAGATTGGATGCGAGAGACTCCCCTTGCAGCGTGTCTTGATCTCCCCGGCAACGGCGCCAGAAAACAGTCTTGATGACGCGTCAAGCACACGCCCGTTGGGAACCCCAAGAGGAAGGTGTGATGCGTACAGCAGCAAGTTTTCCCTCAGTAAGAAACCAAGGTTATCGAACTAGTAGGAGTCAAGGAGCACGTGAAGGTTGTTGGTGATGGAGTGTAGTGCGACGCAACACCAGGGATTCCGGCGCCAATGTGGAACATGCACAAAACAATCCAAATACTTTGCCCCAACTTAACAGTGAGGTTGTCAATCTCACCGGCTTGCTGTAAACAAAGGATTAAATGTATGGTGTGGAAAATGATGTTTGTTTGCAAAGAACAGTAGAGAACAATGATTACAGTAGATTGTATTCAGATGTAAAAGAATGGACCGGGGTCCACAGTTCACTAGTGGTGTCTCTCCAATAAGAAATAGCATGTTGGGTGAACGAATTACAGTTGGGCAATTGACAAATAAAGAGGGCATAACAATGCACATACATATCATGATGAGTAATATGAGATTTAATTGGGCATTACGACAAAGTATATAGACCGCTATCCAGCATGCATCTATGCCTAAAAAGTCCACCTTCGGGTTAGCATCCGCACCCCTTCCAGTATTAAGTTGCAAACAACAGACAATTGCATTAAGTATGGTGCGTAATGTAATCAACACAAATATTCTTAGAGAAAGCATTGATGTTTTATCCCTAGTGGCAATAGCACATCCACAACCTTAGAACTTTCTGTCACTGTCCCAGATTCAATGGAGGCATGAACCCACTATCGAGCATAAATACTCCCTCTTGGAGTTACAAGTATCAACTTGGCCAGAGCTTCTACTAGCAACGGAGAGCATGCAAGATCATAAACAACACATATGATAGATTGATAATCAACTTGACATAGTGAAAGATCGAGATGTCGCCTAGAGGGGGGGTGAATAGGCAATTACAAACTCTTGCGGAATTTGTCTTGTAAGAATGCGGAATTAAACTATCGTTTAGTTTACAAGCACAAACCCTAAATATGCTAAGCTCAACTAAGTGTAACAATGGCAACTAGAGCTAAGCAAGATAGGCACAAGATATATGTAGCACAAGGCTAAGCAAGATAGGCACAAGATATATGTAGCACAAAGCTAAGCACGATAGGCACAAGATATATGTAGCACAAGTGATAGCAAGATATATATACTTCAAGCACGATGGCTATCACAAGAAAAGAGAGCTCGGGTATAGAGATAACCGAGGCACGCGGAGACGAGGATGTATTCCCGTGTTCCCTTGCTTTGCAACAAGGTACGTCACGTTTGGAGGAGTGGAGGTCCCACGAAGGATTCCCCGCGCCACGAAGGCTCACCCTATTCTCCGAACCACACCCACGAAGGATAATGGCCCTTTCCTTATGCTTAGCTTTTCCTCCGCTCCGGAGATGGCAAGCTCCACAACCACTTCACAAGCTCCACGAAGGAGAAGCCCGGGCCTCTTCACAATCTTCTTGAAGAGATCACCGGAGCACCAATCACCAAGCCAACTAGGAGGTCACCCTCCAAGAGTAACAAGCTCACGGTCTCTCACTCGAACAAATCGTGGTGGAGAGCTCAACACTATGCAATGATGCAAAGCAAGAACACCGGAGGTGTTCAAGTCCTTCACACTCAAATCCCACCAAAGCAACGAATGCTAGGATGAGATTGGAGAGGAAGAACAAGGGGGAAAGTCAACCAAAGACTCCAAGATCTAGATCCCAAGAGATTCCCTCACTTAGAGAAGAAACGGTTTGGTGGAAGTGTAGATCTAGATCTCCTCTCTCAAATCCTCAAATATGAGCAAGATTGATTGGAGGAATCAAGAGGAAGAGCAAGTTCTTCAAATAGAAACAATGGAGGTGAGAGAGAGTGAAGAACTACACAGCCCAAGGTGGAAGAAGGGCTATTTATAGCCCAAGAGCAAATATAACCGTTGGGGAAAAGTTGGGCTGAGTCAACCGTCGAGGAAGCCGGTCAACCGGGCCTGGGGCCGGGCCGTCCGGTCCAGGGCCCGGTCAGACCGGGCCACAGACCGGACCAGCCGGTCCAAACCGGTCGATAGGCCGGACCTCGAGGTCACCTGGTTGGCGCCCGGTTGCCGCCCGGTTGACCGGGCCGAGCGCCGGACACCCCGGTCTGCAGGCCGGTTGACCGGTCGGCAACCGGAACTGCTGGCTCTTCGTTTGGAGCTCGGTTGCCGCCCGGTTGACCGGTCGGCACGCCGGGCAGGCCGGTTGAGAGGCCGGTCCGACCGGGTCCCTGACCGGGTGAGCAGGAAAACATGTTTATACAAAAACTGTGATAACTAATGCTCCCGAACTCCGATTGACATGAAACCAATTTTGTTGAAACCAATTTTGTTGGAAAGATAACGACGAAATATGGAGACTCCTCACAGAACATTTTAGATGATTTTAGAGAGGGAGTCTCCCACCGTCAAGAAACGGTGAAGACGTCCAAACTCGAAAACGCAATAGAAGATGCATGCGGATTCCGTTTTCGATGAACTTGGGCTTGTTGTAAAGCTAGCAACAAGCTCAAGAACCTCACACAGAGAAACACCAAGAAGCAATAAGGATATGCAAAGTATGCAAAGGATTGAGCTCCCTAAGACGATGTGATCAAGTTACTCAACCGAAAGCCCCTCTTAATAGTGCGGCTATCTATCCTATAATCCGGTCTCCCAACATCCACCTTGAGACCGGTAAAAGGAAAACCTAGCAAGGCCATACCTTTGCCTTGCGCATCCCGCTCGATCTTGATGATAACTCTTCAAGCTTCACTCAAGCCGGAATGCCTCATTTGATCATCGTCGCTTCGTGAAGACTCACAAATGCTCCCCCATACACCATGATGGGAAAGCTCTATTGATGCACATCTTCACATGTCCATCATCACCAAATGGACGGCAAGCTTCAAGTATGTGATCCACTCAAGATGCTCAACTTGAACTTGCCCAACTCAACCTTGTATCTTCTCATACTCACTTAAGATAGAGCATGGCTAATATTGAGTTCCACATAAGAACTCCATCTTCATTTCTTCTTCTTGATCATATCACATATATATCTTCATACCGATGATCTTGATGCCAATACACAAGGTATACCTTTATCTTCATGGCATCCATACTTGAATCCAACACATGGAGAGCAAGTAGATCCTATGGAATATTCCTACATATAAACTCAATGAAAACATTAGTCCATAGGGGTTGTCATTGATTACCAAAACCACACATAGGGGCAATATACCCTTACACATAGTATTCCATATTCATCGGATCCCAACAAACACAACATGTAGCATTACAAATAGATGATCTTGATCATGATAGGCAGCTCACAAGATATAACAATGATAGCATAATGAGGAGAAGACAACCATCTAGCTACTGCTATGGACCCATAGTCCAAGGGTGAACTACTCACACATCAGTCCGGAGGCGATCATGGTGATGTAGAGTCCTCCGGGAGATGATTCCCCTCTCCGGCAGGGTGCCGGAGGCGATCTCCTGAATCCCCCGGAGGCGGCGCAGGGGCCCCACACCATAGGCCGGCGCGAGCCCCATGCTGGCCGCGCCGCCCTATGGTTACGGGCCCTCGTGGCCCCACTTCGTATGCTCTTCGGTCTTCTGGAAGCTCCGTGGAAAAATAAGACCATGGGCGTTGATTTCGTCCAATTCCGAGAATATTTCCTTTGTAGGATTTGTGAAACCAAAAACAGCAGAAAACAGCAACTGGCTCTTTGGCATCTCGTCAATAGGTTAGTGCCGGAAAATGCATCTAAATGATGTAAAGTGTGTATAAAACATGTGAGTATTGTTATCAAAGTAGCATGGAACATAAGAAATTATAGATACGTTTGAGACGTATTAGTGGCTGGCCACTTTAGGTGGAGTCTACCTAGGACTCCCCCCCCCCCTTAGGGTTGACCGGCCATGCTAGTGGAGTCTCTCCGGGACTCCGCCTTCCATAGTGATTTCTTCCGGACTTTTCTAGAACCTTCTAGAACCTTCCATAAATGCACCGAATCATTTTCAAACTTATAAAATGACTTCCTATATATGAATCTTATTCTCCGGACCATTCCGGAACTCCTCGTGATGTCCCGGATCCCATCCGAGACTCGAACAAAACTTCGAACTCCATTCCATATTCCATATCTACTTAAACGACATCAAACCTTAAGTGTGTCACCCTACGGTTCGCGAACTATGAAGACATGGTTGAGACTTCTCTCCGACCAATAACCAATAGCGGGATCTGGAGATCCATAATGGCTCCCACATATTCAACGATGAATTAGTGATCGAATGAACCATTTACATACGATACCGATTCCCTTTGTCATGCGATATTTTACTTGTCCGAGGTTTGATCATCGGTATCTCTATACCTTGTTCAACCTCGTCTCCTGACAAGTACTCTTTACTCGTATCGTGGTATTTGGTCTCTTATGAACCATTCATATGCTTGCAAGCTAATTAGACGACATTCCACCGAGAGGGCCCAGAGTATATCTATCCGTCATCGGGATGGACAAATCCCACTCTTGATCCATATGCATGAACTCATACTTTCCGAATACTTAATCCCACCTTTATAACCACCCATTTACGTAGTGGCGTTTGATGTAATCAAAGTACCCTTCTGGCATAAGTGATTTACATGATCTCATGGTTGAAGGACTAGGAAACTATGTATCGAAAGCTTATAGCAAATGAACTTAATGACGTGATCTTATGCTACGCTTAATTGGGTGTGTCCATTATATCATTCACATAATGATATAACCTTGTTATTAATAACATCCAATGTTCATGATCACGAAACTATGATCATCTATTAATCAACAAGCTAGTTATACAAGAGGCTTACTAGGGACTCCTTGTTGTTTACATAAAACACATGTATCAATGTTTCGGTTAATACAATTATAGCATGTTATATAAACATTTATCATAAACACAAAGATATATAATAACTACTTTATTATTGCCTCTTGGGCATATCTCCAACAGAAGTGTGCATTGTTGAAGAGACATGAAGACGAAGCTTGCCGGTTCGGGTGGAACGCGCAAGATCAAGGTTTTTTCTTGATAGGCGTTCTCTCTTTCGAGTCTCTTGTTGTAGTTGTGAGACCAGGTGTGTAGGATAGTTGGCCGCTCTATCAAGAGGGCTCTCGAATGCCTCACTTGGTTGTATCGTTCAGAGAGAGCTCAAACCCTTGCATGCTTTGAATCGTGTTTCTTGGTTGTTCTTGGATCTTATACATGTGATATTTTGGAGCTTGTGTTCATTCTCATGACAAGCTCTAACTCATCGAAAACGGATTACGAATTTATCACTTGCTGCGTTTTCGAGTTGGGTGACTTTCTCGGTTTCACGTATTGAGAGGTTGCACCTCTAAAATTCATAGAAAATGACCCCCACCTGTTTCCATATTTCACCATCTTCGGGGTTAGCTTTTATCGTTCTCTTTCTAACAAAATTGGTTTCGTCTCAATCGGAGTTTTAAAACTCTAGATATGATTTTTACAAGTTGCATCTTATTCCGTTTTAAAGGGAAAAAGGATGGGGTCGTTTTTGGGCTAGGCGGTACTACCGCATGCAGTACCGGCATGTGTACTGTGAGAGCCAATTCCTATTCTCGGCTTATAGTGGGAGGGATCCGACGCTCCGAACAGAAGCAATTCTTTCTGGGCCAGCCCATTTAGCGCGCATTTTCCCCCTTTTTTCTTCTTTTAGGCGGGTTTCTCTGGGTTTTTCTATTTTTTCTTCCAGTTTCCGCAGGTTTTCCGATTTTTCTGTTAGTTTTTAAAACTTTTTTAATTATGTATTTTACAATGTTTTTAACCTTTTAAATCCGAGCATTATTCAATTTTCAATATTTGAATTTTGAACATTTTCAAAATTTGAATATTTTTTGAATTTGATCACTTCTTAGTTTAGAACACTTTTTAGATTAGAACATTTTTGAAATTCGGATATTTTTTCAGATTTCATTTTTGTTATTTGAACAATTTTTAGTTTAGAACAATTTTTAGATTAGAACATTTTTGAAATTTGAATATTTTTCAGATTCAACATTTTTTGTTCGAATAATTTTTAGATTTGAATAGTTTTAAATTTTGAACATTTTTCAGCTTTTAACATTTTGATATTCGAACATTTTTTAGATTCAAAAAATTTCAAATTTGATCTTTGAATCAATTGACAATTTTTCAGATTTGATCATTTTTCAAAATTTGAATATTTTTAAAATAAAAAACAACAAGAAAATAGACAACGTTAGAGTCGAGGTATTGAAAGAATGAGGGCACCGCGCGTGACCACGTAAATGGGCCCAGCCCAGGTTGTCTTCCATTGAGCGATTTTGCTCCATCGCATCGCTTAAAACGTAGCATAGGGGATCCCACTGTAAGCCCTGGCTTCAGGCCAGCACCGGACCGGTATCGGGTCCGGTAGTACCGGCCGGCCCGTCACCTTCCTCTAGCCAATATCCTTCCTGCACCAGGCCGCCACCCTTCTCCCTACCTAGGCCACCCATCTCCCTATCCCAGCCGCTCCAGGCCGGGCCAACCCCACCGCTCGCCTAGGCTGCGGCCAGCCCAGCACCGCGCCCGCTTGCCCGCTCCGCTCGACACGACCGCCTCGCCATCCTGCTCGCTCCTTGTAGCATTGACCTGCCTTGCCCCGCTGACCCTGCTTCACATGCCTGCCTCCCACTTGTTGCTGCCTGCTGATGCTCGCGAAGCGCCACTAGCTAGCTAGCTTCCTCGCGAAGCGCCTACATCTATCTCCTGCCTCCTCTCTGCTTTGCCTTTTTTGTCTGTTCTTCACTGATTTAACACAAGCGGTACTACCGGTCCAAAACCAGGTAGTACTTCGGGTCGTTTTTACTCGTTTCTCTACCCGTTTTTTGTGTCATTTTCTCGCGAGAGGTTGTACCGGTTGGAAGAGAGGTAGTACCGTTTGTGCGCGAATCTACCCCTTTTATTGTCCCAGGAGTCATATTTTTGGGGGCCTTATTTATACTTTTCTTCCACCTCTTTCCACACAGCTCTTCTTCATCCACTCTCTCTCTCTCTCTTGCATTATTGACCTTGAAGAGCTTCTTCCTCCTCTTGATTCCTTCAATATTTCTTGTATATTTTTTAGGGAAAATAGAGAGGAGATCTAGATCTACTACTCCACCAACTGAATCCCTCTCTTTGTGAGGGGAACTTGCTAGATCTAGATTTTGAAGAAATTTGGTGTTCCTCCTACTTTTTGTTCTCCCTCCCTTATTTTCTCAATAGCTTTTGTAGCTTTGTTAGAATTTGGGAGTGGAGGACTTGGGAATCTTAGTGGTGTTCTTGTAGTTGCATCAGGTGCATCGGTTTTGGTTCTCTACGGAGATTTTATCTCGTGAGAGTTTGTGAGTATTACCTCTTGAGTTCTTGGAACCCTAGACGACTTGTAGACCTTAGTGGTGTTGTTGCCTTTGTGGCGTTGTTTCCTTTGTTGCATACTAGCCTTTGTGTCGTTTTGACTTTTTGGCGTAGCAGCCTTTGTGGCGTGGTAGCCTTTGTGGTGTTGTTGCCTTTATGGCGTTGTTGCCATTGTGGTGTGGTAGTCTTTGTGGCGTTGTTTCCTTTGTGGCCCGTTGTATCATTTGTGACCTTGTAGCCGTTTGTGGCATGTTGTAGCCTTTGTGGCCTTGTACTTGAGAGTCTCCGGTTGTTGTGGAGTTTGCCTCAAACTTGTTACTTTGGCGATTGATACGTCCATTTTGCATCACCATTTTATATCATAATTTGATGTTATTCATTGATATATTTCATATTTAGAGATGATACTTATGTTATTTCATCTATTTTGCATGTTTCATGATTATTGGAGAATCACGCACCGGAGTCAGGATTCTGCTGGAAAAAACACCGTCAGAATGCAATATTTCGGAAGATCAACAATTGACGGAAGTTATATGGAAAATCCTATTTTTCCAGAAGACGGAGGTAGCCAAAAGGAGGAGCCGAGGAGGGCCACCATGGGCCCCCCATAGGCCGGCGCGGGCCCAGGCCTGGTCGCGCCGCCTTGTAGGGAGGGGGCCCACAGCCCCCTCTGGCCTCCTCTCCTTCGCGTACTTCTTCGTCCCGAAAACCTAAGCTCCAGAGGATAGTCGCGAAGAGTCACAGCCGCCTCTGTGGGGCGGAAAACACTAGAGAGAAAAGAGCTCTCCGGCAGGCTGAAATCTGTCGGGGAAATTCCCTCACGAAGGGGGAAATCGACGCCATCGTCACCGCCATCGAGCTGGACATCATTGGGATCATCATCACCATCATCTCCATCATCATCACCGCCATCTCCACCGCTGCACCTCGTCACCGCTGTACCAATTAGGGTTGGATCTTGATTGTTTGATATGGGAAACTCTCCCGGTATTGATTTCTACTTGTTATTGATGCTATTGAGTGAAACCATTGAATCAAGGTTTATGTTCAGATTGTTATTCATCATCATATCACCTCTGATCATGTTCCATATGATGTCTCGTGAGTAGTTCGTTTAGTTCTTGAGGACATGGGTGCAATCTAAATGTTAGTAGTGAATTATGTTGGGTAATATTCAATGTTATGATATTTAAGTTGTGGTGTTATTCTTCTAGTGGTGTCATGTGAATGTCGACTACATGATACTTCACCTTTATGGGCCTAGGGGAATACATCTTGTACTCGTTTTCCAATTGCGGGGTTGCCGGAGTGACAAAAACCTAAACCCCCGTTGGTATATCGATGCAGGAGGGATAGCGGGATCTCGTAGTTTAAGGTCGTGGTTAGATTTATCTTAATTACTTTCTTGTAGTTGTGGATGCTTGCAAGGGGTATAATCACAAGTATGTACTAGTCCTAGGAAGGGCGATGCATTAGCATAGGTTCACCCGCACAACACTTATCAAAATAATGAAGATTAATTAGCTATATGAAGCGAAAGCACTAGACTAAATTCCCGTGTGTCCTCAAGAACGTTTGGTCATTATAAGTAAACAAACCGGCTTGTCCTTTGTGCTAAAAAGGATTGGGACACTCGCTGCAATTATTTCTCTCGCATTTTACTTACTTGTACTTTATTCATCTGCTATATCAAAACCCCCGAATACTTGTCCGTGAGCATTTACGAGTGAATCCTTCATCGAAACTGCTTGTCAACACCTTCCGCTCCTCGTTGGGTTCGACACTCTTATTTATCGAAAATACTACGATACACCCCCTATACTTGTGGGTCATCAAGACTATTTTCTGGCGCCGTTGCCGGGGAGTGAAGCGCTATTGGTAAGTGGAATTGGTAAGGGAAACTTTTACTGTTGGTGCTGATTTTATTTCTGCCTGCTGCTATAATTCATTATGGAGAGATCTTCTCTTGAATTTCTATTTGGAAAATCTACTACTACTGCAAAGGTAGTGGATGAGGCGCCAGGTGAGAAAGAGGTTCCATACAAAATACCTATGAAAATTATTGAACGTGTTGTGGATAACCGCTATGAAGGGGATGGAACTGTCCATCCTGGAGATCATTTACTGTTCTTGCATGAATTATGTGGTTTATTCAAGTGTGCATGTTTTGCTATGGATGAAGTTAGGAAGAAACTGTTCTCTATATCGATGTCTGGTAAAGCGGCGCATTGGTATAAATTGTTGAAGAATGGGGATTCTCTTGATTGGAATGATATTGTGCCTCTATTCTATTCTAAATTATATCCTCCAAGTGAAATTCACACCGGAACCGCATATATAATTTCTGGCCTCATGATGGAGAGAGTATTGCCCAAGCATGGGGGAGATTGAATTCTTTAATGCTCAAATGCCCCATTCATGAGCTTCCTGGTAATATTATCATTGATAATTTCTATGCAAGACTTTCTTTTCAAGATAAGACCTTGCTGGATACTTCTTGTTCTGGATCATTTACACGCAACAAAGAAGAGTTTAAGAGGGACCTTCTTGATCGGATTTAGGAGAATACTGAAGGATGGGAGAACGACAAAGGTAGAGAGTCAGGTATAAACTATGATTATAAAAGCATTGAAGTTTTTATGGATACTGATAAATTTCGTAATATGAGTGCTACTTATGGTCTTGATTCTCAAGTCGTTGCAAATCTTTATAAAGCTTTTGCCTCTCATTTTGAATTGCCTAGGAAGAATTTTGATAAGTATCATGAACTATATAAAGATAAAATTGATTCATCTATAAATAAATGTGTTGTAATTGAAACTGTTGATCATATTCTTCCTGAAGCTTATATTGAAAAAACTCCTTTACCTGCTAAAATGAAGGAGTATTCTGTTATAAATAGTGCGGTTAATAAAAGTGCAAAGAAACCTATAGAACCTGAAGAGCAAATAAAGGTTGAACTCTGTCGTTGCAATAGTTAAAGATCTTGTGACTGAAAATGTGGAAGATGGTCATATTATTTTCTGTGAAGATGCTTCTAATATTGTTTCACATCCTAATAAGTCTAGGAAAACTAGTGTTCCTATGCTCTCTATTAGAATTGGTGATCATTGCTATTATGGTTTATGCGATATTGGTGCAAGTGTTAGTGCTATTCCTTATGAGCTTTACACGGAGATCATGCATGAAATTGGTTCTTGTGAACTTGAAGATATTGATGTGGTTATTCGGCTAGCTAATAGAGAAACTATCTCTCCAATTGGTATTGTTCGAGATGTGGAAGTTCTATGTGGTAAGATTAAATATCCTGCTGACTTTTTGGTACTTGGTTATGCTGCTAGTAAGTCTTGTCCTATTATTTTTGGTAGACCTTTTCTAAATACTTGTGGAGATGTTATAGATTGCAAGAAAGAGAAAATTGTGACTAAATTTGCTGGTGAATCTTATGAGTTTAATTTCTCCAAATTTGCCAAAACTCCTTATAAAGCTGATTTGCCTAATAATGATTTTAGAGTTGAACAGTGTGCATCTATTGCTCTTGCTCCTAATAATCCTTTGCAGGAACATTTGGAGGATAGTGAGAGTGAAGTTTTTAGGGAAGAAAGAAATGAGCTTGATGAAATTTTCCTTCGTCAACCTATTCTTAAGCATGACTTGCCGGTTGAAGATCTAGGTACAACACCACCACCAAAGGAAGATCCTGTTTTTGATTTAAAACCATTGCCTGATAATCTTAAATATGCTCATATCGATGATAAGAAAATATATCCTGTTATTATTAGTTCTAAGCTTTCATAGTTCGAGGAAGAAAGGTTATTGCAAATATTGAAGAAACATCGAGGAGCTATTGGCTACACTCTTGATGACTTGAAGGGGATTTCTCCCTCTATTTGCCAACATGCCATTAATATGGAAGATGATGCAAAGCCTGTTGTTGAACATCAGCGTCGTCTAATTCCTAAGATGAAGGATGTGGTAAGGAATGAGGTATTAAAACTTCTTGAAGTTGGTATTATATATCCTATTGCTGATAGTAGATGGGTTAGTCCTGTGCATTGTGTTCCTAAGAAAGGAGGAATGACTGTTGTACCTAATGATAATGATGAGCTCATACCTCAAAGAGTAGTTGTAGGGTACAGAATGTGCATTGATTATCGAAAAGTTAATAAAGTTACTAAGAAATATCATTACCCTTTGCCTTTTATTGATCAAATGTTAGAAAGGTTATCTAAAAATACTCATTTTTGCTTTCTTGATGGTTATTCTGGGTTTTCACAAATTGCTCGTTAAAACTAAAGATCAAGAGAAAACCACTTTCACTTGTCCCTATGGAACTTATGCTTATAGACGTATGCATTTTGGTTTATGTAATGCTCCTGCTACTTTTCAAAGATGCATGTCTGCTATTTTTCATGGCTTTTGCGAGAATATTGTAGAGGTATTCATGGATGATTTTTCTGTCTATGGGAATTCTTTTGATAATTGCTTGTGAAGCCTTGATAAAGTTTTGCAGAGATGTGAAGAAACTAACCTTGTTCTTAATTGGGAGAAATGCCACTTTATGGTTAATGAAGGAATTGTATTGGGACACAAAATTTCCGAGAGAGGTATTGAAGTTGATAGAGCTAAAGTTGAAGCAATTGAGAAGATGCCCTATCCTAGGGATGTTAAAGGTATTCGTAGTATTCTTGGTCATGCTGGGTTTTATAGGAGATTTATTAAAGATTTCTCCAAGATTTCAAAACCTCTTACTAATCTTCTTCAAAAAGATGTACCTTTTGTTTTTGATGATGATTGTAAGGAAGCTTTTGAAACTCTAAAGAAAGCATTAACAACTGTTCCTATAGTTGAACCTCCTGATTGGAACTTACCTTTTGAGATTATGTGTGATGCTAGTGATTTTTCTGTAGGCGCTGTTCTTGGACAGCGAGTAGATAAAAAATTGAATGTTATTCATTATGCTAGTAAAACTCTTGATGCTGCTCAAAGAAATTATGCTACAACTGAAAAAGAATTGTTAGCTGTAGTCTTTTCTTGTGACAAGTTTAGATCCTATATTGTTGATTCAAAAGTTAAAATCCATACTGATCATGCTGCAATTAGATACCTAATGCAAAAGAAGATGCTAAGCCAAGGCTTATTAGATGGGTGCTTCTGTTACAAGAATTTGATTTGCATATTATAGATAGGAAAGGTGCTGATAATCCTGTTGCTGATAATTTGTCTAGATTGGAAAATATTGCTTATGATCATGTTCCTGTTAATGATAGTTTTCCAAATGAACAATTGGCTATAATAAAGGTGAGCTCGCGAGATAGTCCTTGGTATGCTGATTATGCTAACTTTATTGTTTCCAAGTATTTGCCTCCAACCTTTTCAGCTCAGTGATGTCTACGGGTGCTTCTATTCTTGTAGACAGTGTTGGGCCTCCAAGAGCAGAGGTTTGTAGAATAGCAGCAACTTTCCCTTAAGTGGATCACCCAAGGTTTATCGAACCCAGGGAGGAAGAGGTCAAAGATATCCCTCTCAAGCAACCCTGCAACCACAAAGCAAGAAGTCTCTTGTGTCCCCAACACACCTAATAGGTGCACTAGTTCGGCGAAGAGATAGTGAAATACATGTGGTATGAATGTATATGAGCAGTAGTAACGGCGCCAGAAAAGTGCTTTGCTGTCCAGGACTGGCGTGTGGTTGATGGTGGTAATATTGCAGACAGTACAGATGCAATAAAACAGTAAACAAGCAGCGATGATTGCAGTATTTGGGAACAAGGCCTAGGGATTATACTTTCACTTGTGAACACTCTCAACATTGATCACATAACAGAATAAATAGATAAATGCTATACTCTACACTCTCTTGTTGGATGATGAACACCACTAATTGTGTAGGATTACACGAACCCTCAATGCCGGAGTTAACAAGCTCCACAATATTCGATGTTCATATTTAAATAACCTTAGAGTGCACGACAGATCAACACAACCAAACCAAGTACTAACATAGCATGCACACTGTCACCTTCACGCTACGAAAGGAGGCATAGATCACATCAATACTATCATAGCAATACTTAACTTCATAATCTACAAGAGATTACAATCATAACCTACGCCAAGTACTACACGATGCACACACTGTCACCATTACACCATGCAGGAGGAATAGACTACTTTAATAACATCACTAGAGTAGCACACAGATAAATTGTGATACAAAACACATTGCAATCATAAAGAGATATAAATAAGCACTTCACTATGCCATTCATAACGAGTGAATAAGTATTACTGTGAAATATAGCCTAAGAGACCCACACGGTGCACACACTGTCACCTTTACACACGTGGGACAAGGAGTCTCCGGAGATCACATAAGTAAAATCCACTTGACTAGCATAATGACATCTAGATTACAAGCATCATCATATGAATCTCAATCATGTAAGGCAGCTCATGGGATTATTGTATTGAAGTACATAGGAGAGAGATTAACCACATAGCTACCGGTACAGCCCCTTAGCCTCGATGGAGAACTACTCCCTCCTCATGGGAGACAGCAGCGGTGATGAAGATGGTGGTGGTGTCGATGGAGAAGCCTTCCGGGGGCACTTCCCCGTCCCGGCGGCGTGCCGGAACGGAGACTCTGTCCCCGGATCTTGGCTTCGCGATGGCGGCGGCTCTGGATGGTTTCTCGTACCGTGGCTTTTTCTTCTCGAAGATTTAGGTCAGGGACCTTTATATAGGCGAAGAGGCGGAGTCGGAAGGTCAACGAGGCGACGACACAACAGGGGGGCGCGGGCCCCCCCTTGGCCGCACCAGGGTGTCATCTGGTGGCCCTGTGGCCCCTCTCTGGCGACTCTCGGGTGTTCTGGAAGCTTCGTGCAATCCTAAGATGCTGGGCGTTGATTTCATCCGATTCCGAGAATATTTCCTTACTAGGATTTCTGAAACCAAAAACAGTAGAAAACAACAACTGGCCCTTCGGCATCTCGTCAATAAGTTAGTTCCGGAAAACGCATAAATATGACATAAAGTATGCATAAAACATGTAGATATCATCAATAATGTGGCATGGAACATAAGAAATTATCGATACGTCGGAGACGTATCAGCATCCCCAAGCTTAGTTCCTGCTCGTCCCGAGTAGGTAAACGATAACAAAGATAATTTCTGGAGTGACATGCCATCATAATCTTGATCATACTATTGTAAGCACATGTAATGAATGCAGTGATCAAAACAATGGTAAATTTCATGAGTAAACAATTGAATCATATAGCAAAGACTTTTCATGAATAGTACTTTCAAGACAAGCATCAATAAGTCTTGCATAAGAGTTAACTCATAAAGCAATAATTCAAAGTAAAGGTATTGAAGCAACACAAAGGAAGATTAAGTTTCAGCGGTTGCTTTCAACTTATAACATGTATATCTCATGGAAAGTTGTCAATGTAAAGTAATATAACAAGTGCAATATGCAAGTATGTAGGAATCAATGCACAGTTCACACAAGTGTTTGCTTCTTGAGATGGAGAGAAATAGGTGAACTGACTCAACAATAAAAGTAAAAGAAAGGCCCTTCGCATAGGGAAGCATTGATTGCTATATTTGTGCTAGATCTTTGGTTTTGAAAACATAGAGAGAGCATAAAAGTAAAGTTTTGAGAGGTGTTTGTTGTTGTCAACGAATGGTAGTGGGCACTCTACCCCCCTTGCCAGACAAACCTTCAAAGAGCGGCTCCCATTTTATTTTATTTTTGTGTGGCACTCCTTCCAACCTTTCTTTCACAAACCATGGCTAACCGAATCCTCGGATGCCTGCCAACAATCTCATACCATGAAGGAGTGCCTTTTTATTTTAGTTTTATTATGATGACACTCCTCCCCACCTTTGCTTTCTCAAGCCATGGCTAACCGAATCCTTCGGGTGCCGTCCAACAATCACATACCATGGAGGAGTGTCTATTTTTTTGTTAATTAATTTGGGATTGGGAATCCCATTGCCAGCTCTTTTTGCAAAATTATTGGATAAGCGGATGAAGCCACTAGTCCATTGGTGAAAGTTGCCCAACAAGATTGAAAGATAGACACCACATACTTCCTCATGAGCTATAAAACATTGACACAAATCAGAGGTAATAAATTTTGAATTGTTTAAAGGTAGCACTCAAGCAATTTACTTTGGAATGGCGGAGAAATACCATGTAGTAGGTAGGTATGGTGGACACAAATGGCATAGTGGTTGGCTCAAGTATTTTGGATGCATGAGAAGTATTCCCTCTCGATACAAGGTTTAGGCTAGCAAGGTTATTTGAAACAAACACAAGGATGAACCGGTGCAGCAAAACTCACATAAAAGACATATTGTAAACATTATAAGACTCTACACCGTCTTCCTTGTTGTTCAAACTCAATACTAGAAATTATCTAGACCTTAGAGAGACCAATTATGCAAACCAAATTTTAGCAAGCTCTATGTATTTCTTCATTAATAGGTGCAAAGTATATGATGCAAGAGCTTAAACATGAGCACAACAATTGCCAAGTATCACATTATCCAAGACATTATAGCAATTACTACATGTATCATTTTCCAATTCCAACCATATAACAATTTAACGAAGAAGAAACTTCGCCATGAATACTATGAGTAAAGCCTAAGGACATATTTGTCCATATGCAACAACGGAGAGTGTCTCTCTCCCACACAAAGAATGCTAGGATCCATTTTATTCAAACAAAAACAAAAACAAACCGACGCTCCAAGCAAAGTACATAAGATGTGATGGAATAAAAATATAGTTTCAGGGGAGGAACCTGATAATGTTGTCGATGAAGAAGGGGATGCCTTGGGCATCGCCAAGCTTAGACGCTTGAGTCTTCTTGATATATGCAGGGGTGAACCACCGGGGTATCCCCAAGCTTAGAGCTTTCACTCTCCTTGATCATGTTGTATCATCTCCCTCTCTTGATCCTTGAAAACTTCCTCCACACCAAACTCAAAACAACTCATTAGAGGGTTAGTGCATAATCAAAAATTCACATGTTCAGAGGTGACACAATCATTCTTAACACTTCTGGACATTGCCTAAAGCTACTGGAAGTTAATGGAACAAAGAAATCCATCCCACATAGCAAAAGAGGCAATGCGAAATAAAAGGCAGAATCTGTCAAAACGAACAGTCCGTAAAGACGAATTTTATTGAGGCACCAGACTTGCTCAAATGAAAATGCTCAAATTTAATGAAAGTTGTGTACATATCTGAGGATCACTCACGTAAATTGGCATAATTTTCTGAGTTACCTACAGAGAATTAGGCCCAGATTCGTGACAGAAAGAAATCTGTTTCTGCACAGTAATCCAAATCTAGTATCAACCTTACTATCAAAGACTTTACTTGGCACATCAATTCAACAAAACTAAGATAAGGAGAGATTGCTACAGTAGTAACAACTTCCAAGACTCAAATATAAAACAAAGTTGCTGTAGTAAAATAAACACATGGGTTATCTCCCAAGAAGTTCTTTCTTTATAGCCATTAAGATGGGCTCAGCAGTTTTAATGATGCACTCGCAAGAAATAGTATTTGAAGCAAAAGAGAGCATCAAGAGGCAAATTCAAAACACATTTAAGTCTAACATGCTTCCTATGAAAAGGAATCTTGTAAATAAACAAGTTCATGAAGAACAAAGTAACAAGCATAGGAAGATAGAACAAGTGTAGCTTAAAAAATTTCAGCACATAGAGAGGTGTTTTAGTAACATGAAAATTTCTACAACCATATTTTCCTCTCTCATAATAACTTTCAGTAGCAACATGAGCAAACTCAACAATATAACTATCACATAAAGCATTCTTATCATGAGTCTCATGCATAAAATTATTACTACTCCCAACATAAGCATAATCAATTTTATTAGTAATAGTGGGAGCAAATTCAACAAAGTAGTTATCATTATTATTTTCATCATCAAATATAGGAGGCATATTGTAATCATAATCAAATTTATCCTCCATAACAGGCGGTACTAAAAGACTACTATCATTATAATCATCATAAATAGGAGGCAAAGTATCATCGAAGTAAATTTTCTCCTCAATGCTTGGGGGACTAAAAATATCAAGCTCATCAAAACCAGCTTCCCCAAGCTTAGAATCTTCCATATCATTAGCAACAATGGTGTTCAAAGTGTTCATACTAATATGTTCCATGGGTTTTTTAATTTTCGGATCAAACCATCCATGTCTTAAATCAGGAAATAGAATAAGAAGCTCATTGTTGTCCATTATGCCTTACTAGTGTAAACAAGAAACAAAAAGATGCAATTGCAGGGTCTAAAGGAAATAGCTTCGAGCACACACACAATGGCGCCAGAAAAGTACTTAGTTACCTGGAACCGGAGTATGAGTTCCTTTTACCTTTCCTCCTCGGCAACGGCGCCAGAAAAGTGCTTGATGTCTACGGGTGCTTCTATTCTTGTAGACAGTGTTGGGCCTCCAAGAGCAGAGGTTTGTCCTGCAACCACAAAGCAAGAAGTCTCTTGTGTCCCCAACACACCTAATAGGTGCACTAGTTCGGCGAAGAGATAGTGAAATACAGGTGGTATGAATGTATATGAGCAGTAGTAACGGCGCCAGAAAAGTGCTTTGCTGTCCAGGACTGGCGTGTGGTTGATGGTGGTAATATTGCAGACAGTACAGATGCAGTAAAACAGTAAACAAGCAGCGATGATTGCAGTATTTGGGAACAAGGCCTAGGGATTATACTTTCACTAGTGAACACTCTCAACATTGATCACATAACAGAATAAAAAGATAAATGCTATACTCTACACTCTCTTGTTAGATGATGAACACCACTAATTGTGTAGGATTACACGAACCCTCAATGCCGGAGTTAACAAGCTCCACAATATTCGATGTTCATATTTAAATAACCTTAGAGTGCACGACAGATCAACACAACCAAACCAAGTACTAACATAGCATGCACACTGTCACCTTCACGCTACGAAAGGAGGCATAGATCACATCAATACTATCATAGCAATACTTAACTTCATAATCTACAAGAGATTACAATCATAACCTACGCCAAGTACTACACGATGCACACACTTGTCACCATTACACCGTGCGGGAGGAATAGACTACTTTAATAACATCACTAGAGTAGCACACGGATAAATTGTGATACAAAACACATTGCAATCATAAAGAGATATAAATAAGCACTTCACTATGCCATTCATAATAGTGAATAAGTATTTCGTGAAATATAGCCTAAGAGACCCACACGGTGCACACACTGTCACCTTTACACACGTGGGACAAGGAGTCTCCGGAGATCACATAAGTAAAATCCACTTGACTAGCATAATGACATCTAGATTACAAGCATCATCATATGAATCTCAATCATGTAAGGCAGCTCATGAGATTATTGTATTGAAGTACATAGGAGAGAGATTAACCACATAGCTACCGGTACAGCCCCTTAGCCTCCATGGAGAACTACTCCCTCCTCATGGGAGACAGCAGCGGTGATGAAGATGGCGGTGGTGTCGATGGAGAAGCCTTCCGGGGGCACTTCCCCGTCCCGGCGGCGTGCCGGGACAGAGACTCCTGTCCCCCAGATCTTGGCTTTGCGATGGCGGCGGCTCTGGATGGTTTCTCG
Organism: Lolium rigidum; assembly: GCF_022539505.1. Taxonomy (NCBI): domain Eukaryota; kingdom Viridiplantae; phylum Streptophyta; class Magnoliopsida; order Poales; family Poaceae; genus Lolium; species Lolium rigidum. Next base: position 56,533,319 of record NC_061510.1, on the reverse strand, counting down.
TACCGTGGCTTTTTCTTCTCGAAGATTTAGGTCAGGGACCTTTATATAGGCGAAGAGGCGGAGTCGGAAGGTCAACGAGGCGACGACACAACAGGGGGGGCGTGGGCCCCCCTTGGCCGCGCCAGGGTGTCATCTGGTGGCCCTGTGGCCCCTCTCTGGCGACTCTCGGGTGTTCTGGAAGCTTCATGCAATCCTAAGATGCTGGGCGTTGATTTCGTCCGATTCCGAGAATATTTCCTTACTAGGATTTCTGAAACCAAAAACAGCAGAAAATAGCAACTGGCCCTTCGGCATCTCGTCAATAGGTTAGTTCCGGAAAACGCATAAATATGACATAAAGTATGCATAAAACATGTAGATATCATCAATAATGTGGCATGGAACATAAGAAATTATCGATACGTCGGAGACGTATCACTCAGCAAAGGAGGAAATTCTTTTATGACTTGAGGCATTATTTTTGGGATGACCCACACTTATATAAAGAAGGAGTGGATGGTATTCTGCGAAGATGTCTTCCCGAATATGAACAACAAGAGATATTAAGTAAGTGTCATGGTAGTGCTTATGGAGGACATCACGCCGGAGATAGAACCGCGCAAAAGGTTCCACAATCAGGTTTTTATTGGCCAACTCTCTTCAAAGATGCAAGAAAGTTTATTTTATCTTGTGATGAATGTCAAAGGGTTGGTAACATCTCCAGACGCAATGAAATGCCTATGAATTATACTCTTGTTATTGAACCATTTGATTGTTGGGGATTTGACTTCATGTGTCCTTTCCCTTCTTCAGAAGGTAACACTCATATACTTGTTGCTGTTGATTATGTTACTAAATGGGTGGAAGCCATACCCACAAAAAGTGCTGATGGTGAGACCTCTCTAAGAATGCTTTTAGATATTATTTTTCCTAGATTTGGAGTTCCTAGATATCTTATGACTGATGGAGGTTCTCATTTTATTCACGGTGGTTTTAGAAAAATTCTTGCTAAATATGGTATTAATCATAGAATTGCTTCCGCTTATCATCCTCAAACTTGTGGGCAAGTAGAATTATCAAATAGAGAGATTAAATCTATCTTGCAAAAGACTGTTAATAAATCTAGAAAGAATTGGGCTAGTAAATTGAAGGAAGCACTATGGGCTTATAGAACTGCTTATAAAAATCCCATGGGTATGTCACCTTATAAAATGGTATATGGAAAAGCTTGTCATTTACCTTTAGAACTAGAGCACAAAGCTTATTGGGCCGTAAGAGAACTAAATAAAGATCCTAAACATGCCGGTAAGAAGAGATTGCTACAATTGAGTTCTCTAGATGAATGGAGAAGTGAAGCTTATGAAAATGCTAAATTCTTTAAAGAGAAAGTCAAAAAATGGCATGATAGAAGAATTATCAAAAGAGAATTTAATGTTGGGGATAAAGTCCTATTGTATCGGTCTCGTCTCAGGTTTTTTGCAGGGAAATTACTCTCAAAATGGGAAGGACCGTATGTCATTGTGGAGGTGTATCGTTCAGGAGCAATCAAAATTAGTTCTCTACAAGGCGATGCCACACAAGTGGTGAATGGACAAAGACTCAAGCATTATATCTCTGGAGATTCTTATAATGAAGATGTTGATGTTATTCGAGTGGTAACTCCGAAAGCTTTCATCAAAGGCCAATTTGATAGTTCTGCAGAGTTCGACTTTGAATAGGTAACAATACTGGTAACAAAAAGTGTGCGTTTAACTTTTCGAACAATGTTTTTGCTGTTTTTGAAAAATATGAAAAATTACAAGATCGAAACGGAGTGGAGGAGACGCACGAGGGCGTGCCCCCATAGGCTAGCGCGGGCCCCAGCCTGGCCGCGCCGCCCTATGAGGAGGGCCCCTCGCTGCTCCTCTCTAACTCTGGTTCGACCTGGTACTTTCCTTTTGTCGCGAAAATTCCTGCTATATAATCCCCCGGACCCCTGGAGGTCCATATATCGTTTTCTCGACGTGTTTTGTTTTGAGCTATTTTCTGCCAGGATCTGCTTCGGATCTAGAGCCGGCATGTCTTCGTCAGGAACTCCGAAGGATAGCTTCTTTGAGGACGTCGTCAACGCGTACATGAACGACCTGAAGATGCACTCCAAGGAATTGCTGCTCGTAGATGGAGAGTTGCAGATCAAAGATGTCCAGGGTCCTAAAGGAGAAGGAAGCTTGGAAGATAGGATGGAGAAACTAGAACAAGAGGTCTTCAATTACAAGAAGATGGCTGAGCGTGAAGTGGATATCTTCCGCAAGATTGTGTCTGAACTTATTGATGGACACAAGAAGGAGACTGCAAAGATGTGGGATGACATCCTCTCGCTTCACGACACTACCAACAAACTCCAAGCTCAACTCTATGATGTTCAGAATCAAAACTGTGAGTATGAAAACAGGTTTAAACACATAAGCTATGCTTCTAGTTTCAGGATTCCCGAGACCAAGATGTCGTTTGTTGATGGAGAGCCTCTTCCTTGAAAGTCTGATGATGGACTTTATTTTATTTACTCCTATTTATTACTTCTGGAATTCTCTATTTATTGGGACAGGCAATACCCCGCCCCAGGAGGGGCTCAGTTGAGTATGATTAATTTAGAAGATATGCTCGCCTTCTTCCTTCCCGTCCTTAGTTTAGGAAAGTAGAAAGTTTTTTTCCTTTTATTTTAGGAATTTTTGGAAGAATTCATCACCACCATCACCGAAGGAGTAATTCATCATCTGTATTGGCACCCCCTTGGTTTGTTCCAAGCTTGGGGGAGTGCCGCGGTATCACATCATCACTATCTTTTATTTTTTACTATCAAGTAGTGTCATATCATGAGTAGGGAAGTTATCCTATAAGATGGGTTGCAGTGTGGAAGTATCTCTCTTAGGTTGGTTGTCTATGTATCCCTTGGTGTGAGTTATTGATACGTCCAATTTGCATCACTATTTTATATCATAATTTGTTGTTATTCATTGATATATTTCATATTTGGACATAATACTTATGTTATTTCATCTATTTTGCATGTTTCATGATTATTGGAGGATCGAGCACCGGAGCCAGGATTCTGCTGGAAAAAGCGCCATCAGAATGCAATATTTCGGAAGATCAACAGTTGATGGAAATTATACGAAAAACCTTATTTTTCCAGAAGATGAAGTGAGCCAGAAGGGGGAGCTGAGGGGACCCGATGTGGGCCCACCCCATAGGCCGGCGCGGCCCAAGGCCTGGTCGCGCCGCCCTGTGAGGAGGGGGCCCACAGCCCCCTCTCGCCTCCTTTTCTTCGCGTATGCCTTCGTCCCGAAAACCTAAGCTCCAGAGGTACCTCGCGAAGAGTTACGGCCGCCTCGCGGGGCGGAGAACACCGGAGAGAAAAGAGCTCTCCGGCGAGGCTGAGATCCGCCGGGAAATTCCCTCCCGGAGGGGAAATCGACGCCATCGTCACCGCCATCAAGTTGGACATCATCTCCATCACCATCATCATCGTCTTCATCATCATCACCGCCGTCTCCACCGCTGCACATCGTCACCGCTGTAGCAATTTGGGTTTGATCTTGATTGTTTGATAGGGGAAACTCTCCCGGTGTTGATTTCTACTTGTTATTGATGCTATTGAGTGAAACCGTTGAACCAAGGTTTATGTTCAGATTGTTATTCATCATCATATCACCTCTGATCATGTTCCATATGATGTCTCGTGAGTAGTTCGTTTAGTTCTTGAGGACATGGGTGAAGTCTAAATGTTAGTAGTGAAGTATGGTTGAGTAATATTCAATGTTATGATATTTAAGTTGTGGTGTTATTCTTCTAGTGGTGTCGTGTGAACGTCGACTACACGACACTTCACCTTTATGGGCCTAGGGGAATGCATCTTGTACTCGTTTGCCAATTGCGGGGTTGCCGGAGTGACGAAACCTAAACCCCCGTTGGTATATCGATGCGGGAGGGATAGCGAGGATCTCGAGTTTAAGGTTGTGGTTAGATTTATCTTAATTACTTTCTTGTAGTTGCGGATGCTTGCAAGGGGTATAATCACAAGTACGTATTAGTCCTAGGAAGGGCGGTACATTAGCACAGGTTCACCCACACAACACTTATCAAAACAATGAAGATTAATTAGCCGTATGTAGCGAAAGCACTAGACTAAAAATCCCGTGTGTCCTCGAGAACGTTTGGTCATTATAAGTAAACAAACCGGCTTGTCCTTTGTGCTAAAAAGGATTGGGCCACTCGCTGCAATTATTACTCTCGCACTTTACTTACTCGTACTTTATTCATCTGCTACATCAAAACCCACTGAATACTTGTATGTGAGCATTTACGGTGAATCCTTCATCGAAACTGCTTGTCAACACCTTACTGCTCCTCGTTGGGATCGACATTCTTACTTATCGAAGATACTACGATACACCCCCTATACTTGTGGGTCATCAAGACTATTTTACGGCGCCGTTGCTCGGGGAGTGAAGCGCTATTGGTAAGTGGAGTTGGTAAGGGAAATTTCTACTTGTTTGTGCTGATTTTATTTCTGCCTGCTGCCATAATTCATTATGGAGAGATCTTCTCTTGAGTTTTTATTTGGAAAATCTGCTACTACTGCAAAGGTAGTGGATGAGGCGCCAGGTGAGGAAGAGATACCATACAAAATACCTATGAAAATTATTGAACGTGTAGTGGATAACCGTTATACAGGTGATGGAACTATCCACCCTGGAGATCATTTCTTGTTCTTACATGAATTATGCGGTTTATTCAAGTGTGCAGGTATTGCTATGGATGAAGTGAGGAAGAAACTATTCTCTATATCGCTGTACGGTAAAGCGGCGCATTGGTATAAATTACTGGATAATGGGGATTCTCTTGAATGGAATGATATTGTGCCCCGGTTTTATTCTAAGTTCTATCCTTAAAGTGAAATTCACAAGGATCGGAACCGCATATGATGGAGAGAGCATTGCCCAAGCGTGGGGGAGATTGAAGTCTTTAATGCTCAAATGCCCCATTCATGAGCTTCCTGGTAATGTTATTATTGATAATTTCTATGCAAGACTTTCTTTTGAAGACAAGACCTTGCTTGGATACTTCTTGTTCTGGATCATTTACGCGCAACAAAGAAGAGTTTAAAAGGGACCTTCTTAATCGGATCCGGGAAAATACTGAAGGATGGGAGAACGACAAAGATAGAGAATCGGGTATAAATTATGATTATAAATGCATTGAAGCTTTTATGGATACTGATAAATTTCGTAATATGAGTGCTACTTATGGTCTTGATTCTCAAGTTGCTGCAAATCTTTATAAAGCTTTTGCCTCTCATTATGAATTACCTAAGAAGAATTTTGATAAGTATCATGAACCGTATAAAGATAAAATTGATTCATCTATTAATAAATGCGTTGTAGTTGAAGCTGTTGATCATGTTATTCCTGAAGCTTATATTGAAAAAACTCCTTTCCCTGCTAAGATGAAGGAGTACTCGTTATAAATAGTGCGGTTCATAAAAGTGAAAAGAAACCTATAGAACCTGAAGAACAAATAAAAGTTGAACCTGCTTGTTGCAATAGTTAAAGATCTTGTGATCTGAAAATGTGGAGGATGGTCATATTATTTTCACGTGAAGATGCTTCTAATATTGTTTCACATCCTAGTAAGTCTAAGCAAGCTAGTGTTCCTATGCTATCTGTTAGAATTGGTGATCATTGCTATTATGGTTTATGTGATATTGGTGCAAGTATTAGTGCTATTCCTTATGAGCTTTACACGGAGATTATGCACGAAATTGGTTCTTGTGAACTTGAAGATATTGATGTGGTTATTCGGCTGGCTAATAGAGAAACTATTTCTCCAATTGGTATTGTTCGAGATGTGGAAGTTCTATGCGGTAAGATTAAATATCCTACTTGACTTTTTGGTACTTGGTTCTGCTTGCTAGTAAATATTGTCCTATCATTTTTGGTAGACCTTTTCTAAATACTTGTGGAGCTATTATAGATTGCAAGAAAGAGAAAATTTTGACTAAATTTGCTGGTGAATCTTATGAGTTTAACTTCTCTAAATTTACCAAAACTCCTTATAAAGCTGATTTGCCTAATGACGATTTTAAAGTTGAACAGTGTGCATCTATTGTTCTTGCTCCTAATAATCCCTTGCAGCAACATTTGGAGAATAGTGAGAGTGAAGTTTTTAGGGAAGAAAGAGATGAGCTTGATGAAATTTTCCTTCGTCAACCTATTCTTAAGCATGATTTACCGGTGGAAGATCTGGGTACAACACCGCCACCAAAGGAAGATCCTGTCTTTGATTTAAAACCATTGCACGATAATCTTAAATATGCTCATATTGATGATAAGAAAATATATCCTGTTATTATTAGTTCTAAGCTTTCAGAGTTTGAAGAAGAAAGGCTATTGGAAATACTGAAGAAAAACCGAGGAGCTATTGGCTACACTCTTGATGACTTGAAGGGGATTTCTCCCTCTATTTGCCAACACGCCATTAATATGGAAGATGATGCGAAGCCTATTGTTGAACCTCAGCGTCGTCTAATTCCTAAGATGAAGGATGTGGTAAGAAATGAGGTATTAAAACTTCTTGAAGCTGGTATTATATATCCTATTGTCGATAGTAGATGGGTTAGTCATGTGCATTGTGTTCCTAAGAAAGGAGGGATGACTTGTTGTGCCTAATGATAATGATGAGCTCATACCTCAAAGAGTAGTTGTAGGGTATAGAATGTGCATTGATTATCGAAAAGTTAATAAGGTTACTAAAAAAGATCATTACCCTTTGCCTTTTATTGATCAAATGTTAGAAAGGTTATCTAAAAATACTCACTTTTGCTTTCTTGATGGTTATTCTGGGTTTTCACAAATTGCTGTTAAAACTAAGGATCAAGAGAAAACCACTTTCACTTGTCCCTATGGAACTTATGCTTATAGACGTATGCCTTTTGGTTTATGTAATGCCCCTGCTACTTTTCAAAGATGCATGTCTGCTATTTTTCATGGCTTTTGCGAGAGTATTGTAGAGGTATTCATGGATGATTTTTACTGTCTATGGGAATTCTTTTGATAATTGCTTGCGGAACCTTGATAAAGTTTTGCGAGAGATGTGAAGAAACTAACCTTGTTCTTAATTGGGAGAAATGCCACTTTATGGTTAATGAAGGAATTGTATTGGGACATAAAATTTCCGAGAGAGGTATTGAAGTTGATAGGGCTAAAGTTGAAGCAATTGAGAAGATGCCCTATCCTAGGGATGTTAAAGGTATTCGTAGTGTTCTTGGTCATGCTTGGGTTTTATAGGAGGTTTATTAAAGACTTCTCCAAGATTTCAAAGCCTCTTACTAATCTTCTTCAAAAAGATGTACCTTTTGTTTTTGATGATGATTGTAAGGAAGCTTTTGAAACTTTAAAGAAAGCCTTAACAACTTCCCCTATAGTTGAACCTCCTGATTGGAATTTACCATTTGAAATTATGTGTGATGCTAGTGATTTTGCTGTAGGCGCTGTTCTTGGACAGCGAGTAAACAAAAAACTGAATGTTATTCATTATGCTAGTAAAACTCTTGATGCTGCTCAAAGAAATTATGCTACTACTGAAAAGGAATTGTTAGTTGTAGTCTTTGCTTGTGATAAGTTTAGATCTTATATTGTTGATTCAAAAGTTACTATACATACTGATCATGTCTGCAATCGGATACCTTATGCAAAAGAAAGATGCTAAGCCAAGGCTTATTAGATGGGTACTTCGTTGCAAGAATTTGATTTACATATTGTAGATAGGAAAGGTGCTTGATAATCCTGTTGTTGATAATTTGTCTAGATTGGAAAATATTGCTTATGATCCTGTTCCTGTTAATGATAGTTTTCCAAATGAACAATTGGCTGTAATAAAGGTGAGCTCACGAGATAGTCCTTGGTATGCTGATTATGCTAACTTTATTGTTTCTAAGTACTTGCCTCCAACCTTTTCAGCTCAGCAAAGGAGGAAATTCTTTTATGACTTGAGGCATTATTTCTGGGATGACCCACACTTATATAAAGAAGGAGTGGATGGTATTCTGCGAAGATGTGTTCCCGAATATGAACAACAAGAGATATTGAGTAAATGTCATGGTAGTGCTTATGGAGGACATCACGCCGGAGATAGAACCGCGCAAAAGGTTCTACAATCAGGTTTTTATTGGCCAACTCTCTTCAAAGATGCAAGGAAGTTTATCTTATCTTGTGATGAATGTCAAAGGGTTGGTAATATCTCTAGACGCAATGAAATGCCTATGAATTATACTCTTGTTATTGAACCGTTCGATTGTTGGGGATTTGACTTCATGGGACCTTTTCCCTCTTCAGAAGGTAACACTCATATACTTGTTGCTTGTTGATTATGTTACTAAATGGGTGGAAGCCATACCTACAAAAAGTGCTGATGGTGAGACCTCTTTAAGAATGCTTTTAGATATTATTTTTTCCTAGATTTGGAGTTCCTAGATATATTATGACAGATGGAGGTTCTCATTTTATTCATGGTGGTTTTAGAAAAACTCTTGCTAAATATGGTATTAATCATAGAATTGCTTCCGCTTATCATCCTCAAACTAGTGGGCAAGTAGAACTATCAAATAGAGAGATTAAATCTATCTTGCAAAAGACTGTTAATAAAACTAGAAAGAATTGGCTAGTAAATTGAAGGATGCACTATGGGCTTATAGAACCGCTTATAAAAATCCCATGGGAATGTCACCTTATAAAATGGTTTATGGGAAAGCTTGTCATTTACCTTTAGAACTAGAGCACAAAGCTTATTGGGCAGTTAGAGAATTAAATAAAGATCCTAAACTTGCCGGTAATAAGAGGTTGCTGCAATTGAGTTCTCTAGATGAATGGAGAAGTGAAGCTTATGAAAATGCTAAACTCTTTAAAGAGAAAGTTAAAAAAATGGCATGATAGAAGGATTATCAAAAGAGAATTTAATATTGGGGATAAAGTCCTATTGTATCGGTCTCGTCTCAGATTCTTTGCAGGGAAATTACTCTCGAAATGGGAAGGACCATATGTTGTTGATGAGGTGTATCGTTCAGGAGCAATTAAAATTAGCTCTCTCCAAGGCAATGCCACGCAAGTGGTGAATGGACAAAGACTCAAGCATTATATCTCAGGTGATTCTTACAATGTAGATGTTGATATTATTCGAGTGGAAACACCGGAGGCTTTCATCAAAGGTCAAATTGACGAGTCCGCCGAACTCGACTTTGAATAGGTAACAGTACTGGTAATAAAAAGTTCGCAATTTACTTTCCGAACAATATTTTTGCTGTTTTTGGAAAATATGAAAAATTACGAGATCGAAACGGAGTGAAGGAGACGCACGAGGGCATGCCCTCATAGGCCGGCGCGGGCCCCTGCCAGGCCGCGCCGCCCTATGAGCTGGCCGCCTCGACGCCTCTTTCCGACTCTAGTTCGACCTGGTACTTTCCTTTTGTCGTGAAAATTCTTGCTATATAATCCCCCGGACCCCTGGAGGTCCGTATATCGTTTTCTCGACGTGTTTTGTTTCGAGCTGTTTCTGCCAGGATTTGCTTCGGATCTAGAGCCATCATGTCCTCATCAGAAATTCCGAAGGACAGCTCCTGCAAGGACATTGACAACTTGTACATGGAGGAGCTGAGGATGCACCCCAAGGAGTTGCTGCTCGTTGAGGGAGAACTGCAGATCAAGGATGTCCAGGGTCCTAAAGGAGAAGGAAGCTTGGAAGACAGGATGGAGAAGCTAGAACAAGAGGTCTTCAAATACAAGAAGATGGCTGAGCGTGAGGTGGATATCTTCCACAAGATTGTGTACGAACTCATTGCTTGAACACGAGAAGGAAAGCGCAAAGCTATGGGGCGACATCCTCTCACTTCACGACACCACCAACAAACTCCAAGCTCAACTCTATGACGTTCAGAATTAGAACTGTGAGTATGAAAATAGGTTTAAACACATAAGCCATGCTGCTAGTTCAGGATTCCCGAGACCAAGATGTCGTTTGTTGATGGAGAGCCTCTTCCTTGGAAGTCTGATGACGGGAATTCATCACCACCATCGCCGAAGGAGTAATTCATCATCGGTATTGGCATCCCCTTGGTTTGTTCCAAGCTTGGGGAGTGCCGCGGTATCACATCATCACTACCTTTTACTTTTTATTGTCAAGTAGTGTCATATCATGAGTAGGGAAGTTATCATATAAGATAGGTTGCAGTGTGGAAGTATCTCTCCTTTAGTTGATTATCTATGTATCCCTTGGTGTGAGTTATCGTTATGGAATATTAATGAGAAGTCTTATCATTTACATATTGCACATCTTATTTTAGTTTGCAATCCTTATTACATGATTGATCTTGTTGTTAGTATTGGTATCACTTTGGGAGCATTGAATAAATCTATTTGGATTTGGCAAACTTAGCATTGGTCAATAGCAACAACACTTTGAAGTTTAAGTAGAAAAGAGAAATACATGTAGTTGTTTCATTATCTTTCTTTCTTGTTAGCTCATAGCTTATTATTCTGAAGTTAAAACTGTTTGTGCTTACAAGGAAGATGCATGATTGTTTCTATCACATGTATATTTGTTTGTTTCCCTCGACTCTTATGCTTGCTAATTAACCTTGCTAGCCAAAGACTGTCATCGAGAGGGAATACTTCTCGTGCATCCAAACCTTAACCCAAACCTATGTCATTTGTGTCCACCATAACTACCTATTACATGGTATTTCCTGCCATTCCAAGTAAATACTTCGTGTGCTACCTTTAAACAATTCAAAATTTACTATCTCTTATTTGTGTCAATGTTTTATAGCTCATGAGGATGTATGTGGTGTTTATCTTTCAATCTTGTTGGGCAACTTTCACCAATGGACTAGTGGCTTCATCCGCTTATCCAATAATTTTGCAAAAAGAGCTGGCAATGGGATTCCCGAGTCCCAAATTAACTAACCTAAATAGACACTCCTCCATGGTATGTGATTGATGGACGGCACCCGAAGGATTCGGTTAGCCATGGCTTGTGTAAGCAAAGGTTGGGGGAGTGTCATCATAATAAAACTAAAATAAAAAGGCACTCCTTCATGGTATGAGATTGTTGGCAGGCACCCGAGGATTCGGTTAGCCATGGTTTGTGAAAGAAAGGTTGGAAGGAGTGCCACATAAAAATAAAATGGGACCGCTCTTTGAAGGTTTGTCTGGCAAGGGGGTTAGAGTACCCGCTACCAGTCGTTGACAACAACAAACACCTCTCAAAATGTTACTTTTATTCTCTTTATATGATTTCAAAACTGAAAAAGCTCTAGCACATGATTTAATCCCTGCTTCCCTCTGCGAAGGGCCTCGTCTTTTACTTTATGTTGAGTCGAGTAAACCTATTTCCTTCCATCTTAAGCAAGCATTTGAGTAGTTGTGATCAAACCATTATATTGTGATTTGCTTCATCATGTCTTTTACTCTTCCTTGTTTAGTACAAGTTTTATCTAAATGAACATAGCTTTGCAAGTTATCAATGATCATGAGGAGACTATTATGATTGAGTATGCAAGTTGTGCCATATAAACTTTAACATGAGAGCGCTGCTCAATAAGATAAGTATAACCTGTTAATTGTTCTCTGACCAAGAACGAAGTTTGCCATCACCAACTGTGATTTCTTATGCACCTTTATTTGTGATTACCTTATACTTGTTTCAAGTTGAATTATATGAGGAAGATGTTTACTAGAATGTCTTGTGTGAATGAATATGATGCTTCTTGTCCGTATTTTATTTATCGACTCTTCACTCCATAAACATCTGGTCCTGTTTACCGAGTTCAGTTTCGCTTGGGGACAAGCGAAGTCTAAGCTTGGGGGGAGTTGATACGTCCAATTTGCATCACTATTTTATATCATAATTTGCTGTTATTCATTGATATATTTCATATTTGGACATAATACTTATGTTATTTCATCTATTTTGCATGTTTCATGATTATTGGAGGATCGAGCACCGGAGCCGGGATTCTGCTGGAAAAAGCGCCGTCGGAATGCAATATTTCGGAAGATCAACGGTTGACGGAAATTATACGAAAAACCTTATTTTTCCGAGAAGATGAAGTGAGCCGGAAGGGGAGCCGAGGGGACCCGAGGTGGGCCCACCCCATAGGCCGGCGCGGCCCAAGGCTCGGCCGCGCCACCCTGTGAGGAGGGGGCCCACGGCCCCCTCTCGCCTCCTTTTCTTCGCGTATGCCTTCGTCCCGAAAACCTAAGCTCCGGAGGTACCTCGCGAAGAGTTACGGCCGCCTCTGCGGGGCGGAGAACACCAGAGAGAAAAGAGCTCTCCGGCAGGCTGAGATCCGCCGGGGAAATTCCCTCCCGGAGGGGGAAATCGACGCCATCGTCACCGCCATCAAGTTGGACATCATCTCCATCACCATCATCATCGTCTTCATCATCATCACCGCCGTCTCCACCGCTGCACATCGTCACCGCTATAGCAATTTGGGTTTGATCTTGATTGTTTGATAGGGGAAACTCTCCCGGTGTTGATTTCTACTTGTTATTGATGCTATTGAGTGAAACCGTTGAACCAAGGTTTATGTTCAGATTGTTATTCATCATCATATCACCTCTGATCATGTTCCATATGATGTCTCGTGAGTAGTTCGTTTAGTTCTTGAGGACATGGGTGAAGTCTAAATGTTAGTAGTGAAGTATGGTTGAGTAATATTCAATGTTATGATATTTAAGTTGTGGTGTTATTCTTCTAGTGGTGTCGTGTGAACGTCGACTACACGACACTTCACCTTTATGGGCCTAGGGGAATGCATCTTGTACTCGTTTGCCAATTGCGGGGTTGCCGGAGTGACGAAACCTAAACCCCGTTGGTATATCGATGCGGGGAGGGATAGCGGGATCTCGAGTTTAAGGCTGTGGTTAGATTTATCTTAATTACTTTCTTGTAGTTGCGGATGCTTGCAAGGGGTATAATCACAAGTATGTATTAGTCCTAGGAAGGGCGGTACATTAGCACAGGTTCACCCACACAACACTTATCAAAACAATGAAGATTAATTAGCCGTATGTAGCGAAAGCACTAGACTAAATATCCCGTGTGTCCTCGAGAACGTTTGGTCATTATAAGTAAACAAACCGGCTTGTCCTTTGTGCTAAAAAGGATTGGGCCACTCGCTGCAATTGTTACTCTCGCACTTTACTTACTCGTACTTTATTCATCTGCTACATCAAAACCCCCTGAATACTTGTATGTGAGCATTTACAGTGAATCCTTCATCGAAACTGCTTGTCAACACCTTCTGCTCCTCGTTGGGATCGACATTCTTGCTTATCGAAGATACTACGATACACCCCCTATACTTGTGGGTCATCAGTTATCGTTATGGAATATTAATGAGAAGTCTTATTATTTACATATTGCACATCTTATTTTAGTTTGCAATCTTTATTATATGATTGATCTTGTTGTTAGTATTGGTATCACTTTTGGAGCATTGATAAAATCTATTTGGTTTTGGCAAACTTAGCATTGGTCAATAGCAACAACACTTTGAGTTTAAGAAAAGAGGAAATACATGTAGATATGTTAGTTTATTATCTTTCTTTCTTGTTAGCTCTTAGCTTATTATTCTGAAGTTAAAATTGTTTGTGCTTACAAGGAAGATGCATGATTTTTTCTATCACATGTATATTTGTTTGTTTCCCTCAACTCTTATGCCTGCTAATCAACCTTGCTAGCCAAAGACCTGTACTGAGAGGGAATGCTTCTCATGCATCCAAACCTTAACCCAAAACTTATGCCATCAGTGTCCACCATAACTACCTACTATGTGGTATTTCCTGCCATTCCAGGTAAATACTTCATGTGCTACCTTTAAACGATTCAAAATTTATCATCCCTTATTTGTGTCAATGGTTTATAGCTCATGAGGAAGTATGTGGTGTTTATCTTTCAATCTTGTTGGGCAACTTTCACCAATGGACTAGTGGCTTCATCCGCTTATCCAATAATTTTGCAAAAAGAGTTGGCAATGGGGTTCCCAGCCCCGATTAATTAACCTTCATAATTTTACAAATAGACACTCCTGCATGGTATGAGATTGTTGGAAGGCACCCGAGGATTCGGTTAGCCATGGTTTGAGAAAGCAAAGGTTGGGAGGAGTGTCATCTCTAAATAAAACTAAAATAAATAGACACTCCTTCATGGTATGTGAATGATTGGAAGGCACCTGAGGATTCAGTTAGCTGTGGCTTGTGAAAGAAAAGGTTGGAAGGAGTGTCACCCAAAAATAAAAGTTTTATGGGAGCCGCTCTTCGAGAGTCTGTTTGGCAAGGGGGTTAGAGTACCCGCTACCATTCGTTGACAACAACAAACACCTCTCAAAATTTTACTTTTATGCTCTATATATGATTTCAAAACTGAAAAAGCTCTAGCACATGATTTACTGCGAAGGGCCTGTCTTTTACTTTATGTTGAGTCAGTAAACCTATTTCCCTCCATCTTAAGCAAGCAATTGAGTTGTTGTGATCAAACCATTTATATTGTGATCTGCTTAATCATGCCTTTTACTCTTCTTTGTTTAGTACAAGTTTTATCTGAATGAATATAGCTTTGAAAGTTATCAATGATTATGAGGAGATTATTATGATTGAGTATGCAAGTTGTGCCATATAAGCTTTAACATAAGAGCGCTGCTCGATAGATAAGTACAATCTGTTAATTGTTCTCTGACCAAGAACGAAGTTTGCCATCACCAATTATGATTTCTTATGCACCTTTATTTGTGATTACTCTCTACTTGTTTCAAGTTGAATTATATGAGGAAGTTGTTCACTAGAATGTCTTGTGTGAATTAATATGATGCTTCTTGTCCGTATTTGGTTTATCGACTCTTCACTCCATAAACATGTGGTCTTGTTTACCGAGTTCGGCTCGCTTGGGGACAAGCGAAGTCTAAGCTTGGGGGGAGTTGATACGTCCATTTTGCATCACCATTTTATATCATAATTTGCTGTTATTCATTGATATATTTCATATTTAGAGATGATACTTATGTTATTTCATCTATTTTGCATGTTTCATGATTATTGGAGAATCGCGCACCGGAGTCAGGATTCTGCTGGAAAAAGCACCGTCAGAATGCAATATTTCGGAAGATCAACAATTGACGGAAGTTATATGGAAAATCCTATTTTTCCAGAAGACGGAGGTAGCCAAAAGGAGGAGCCGAGGTGGGCCACCATGCCCCCCCCATAGGCCGGCACGGGCCCAGGCCTGGCCGTGCCGCCTTGTGGGGAGGGGGCCCACAGCCCCCTCTGGCCTCCTCTCCTTCGCGTACTTCTTCGTCCCAAAAACCTAAGCTCCAGAGGATAGTCGCGAAGAGTCACAGCCGCCTCTGCGGGGCGGAAAACACTAGAGAGAAAAGAGCTCTCCGGCAGGCTGAAATCTGCCGGGGAAATTCCCTCCCGGAGGGGGAAATCGACGCCATCGAGCTGGACATCATTGGGATCATCATCACCATCATCTCCATCATAATCACCGCCATCTCCACCGCTGCACATCGTCACCGCTGTAACAATTAGGGTTGGATCTTGATTGTTTGATAGGGGAAACTCTCCCGGTATTGATTTCTACTTGTTATTGATGCTATTGAGTGAAACCATTGAATCAAGGTTTATGTTCAAATTGTTATTCATCATCATATCACCTCTGACCATCTTCCATATGATGTCTCGTGAGTAGTTCGTTTAGTTCTTGAGGACATGGGTGAAGTGTAAATGTTAGTAGTGAATTATGTTGGGTAATATTCAATGTTATGATATTTAAGTTGTGGTGTTATTCTTCTAGTGGTGTCATGTGAACGTCGACTACATGATACTTCACCTTTATGGGCCTAGGGGAATACATCTTTTACTCGTTTGCCAATTGCGGGGTTGCCGGAGTGACAGAAACCTAAACCCCCGTTGGTATATCGATGCAGGAGGGATAGCAGGATTTCAGAGTTTAAGGTCTGTGGTTAGATTTATCTTAATTACTTTCTTGTAGTTGCGGATGCTTGCAAGGGGTATAATCACAAGTATGTATTAGTCCTAGGAAGGGCGATGCATTAGCATAGGTTCACCCACACAACACTTATCAAAATAATGAAGATTAATCAGCTATATGAAGCGAAAGCACTAGACTAAATTCCCGTGTGTCCTCAAGAATATTTGGTCATTATAAGTAAACAAACCGGCTTGTCCTTTGTGCTAAAAAGGATTGGGTCACTCGCTGCAATTATTTCTCTCGCATTTTACTTACTCGTACTTTATTCATCTGCTATATCAAAACCCCCTGACTACTTGTATGTGAGCATTTCAGTAAATCCTTCATCGAAACTGCTTGTCAACACCTTCTGTTCCTCGTTGGGTTCGACACTCTTATTTATCGAAAATACTACGATACACCCCCTATACTTGTGGGTCATCAGCGATTACCCAAGCTTGTACAGGTTCGGTGACCACCCTCAAGGGTCCCTTAGTGGATCGAGAATTTCCCTTTTGGTGGGAAAGGCTCGAGGAGTATACGGTGGCCTTTGTGGCATATGGAGAGTAGCATCCGCAAGGGTGTAAACTTTGGTACATCATCATCTCTGTGTGCCTCGGTTACTTCTCAACCCGAACTTCTTTACTTATGCAGTTTACATTGTCATAGCCTTCGCGCTTGACGTGCTATATACATTGCTATATCACCCTGTTGCTTATCTTACTTAGCATAGGTTGTTGGTGCACATAGGCAAATCCTAGTTTGTAGGATTTGTGCTTGACAAATAAAACCTAGTTTTATTCTGCACTTGTTCAGGCCTCATGTAGAAGTTTTTGTAACCACCCCTCTAGACGACATCTTTGATCATTCACCAGCTCCAACTGCTTCAGGCGACGCTCTTCGCATGCCGCTATAGATGTTGTATATGACCTCCCGAAAATTAGCTAACCCTAAAACAAACAGTTGAACGAACTTAATGGTTCGGCCTGTGAAAATAAATCCTAAGGGTGACGATATTTCATAACGCAGAGTATCTGCAAAGATGGACATCGGCCCATTCTATTGCACACATTTGTGTGGGCCATGGTTTCTAGTTAAAATCTTACTGCTTCTGAAATATTTCAAGAAATCCATAATGCATGCCCAACGAGTGCAACAATATTGCTTACCCTGCACGACATTGACTCTTGGCCGGCACATTTTAATGTCGGTTCTTCAATTGGTTTTGTTGTTTTGGGGTTTTCGGGTTTTCGAGTAGGTTTTTCGCGGGTATCTTGGGTTTTCGGGGGTTTTTTCAGGTTACGAATTTTGTCCAGGTTAATTATTTGTTCAAATTTGAAATTTTTTAATTTTCAATTTATTTAGATTCCAAAAAATCATTTTTTTAAATTATGTAAGTTTGACATTCATTCAAATTTAAAATTTGTTTAGATTTAAAAAGTGGAAAAACTATAAAAACCTAACCGGGGGAGAAGGAAAATGGATTCGCCCACCTCGAAAACGCCTTCACGCGATGCACCCTAGAGCACGCGGTGAACCTTATTCATCGCCCGCTATAAGTGCTATCTAAGGCGTCGCCCGTTTTCAGCACTTTTTCTTTTCTGGTTTCTTCAACCTCGTAGTTACTTCTATGTTTTGAGGTTCGCCGGCTTTTTGTTTTTATCGGTCAATTTTCTGAATTTAAATTTTTGAACTTTTCAGTTTTAAACAAAAATTTTGAACTTTTTTAAACTATGAACTTTTTTCATTTTTGACCTTTTTAAATTTTGAACTTTTTTCGATTTAAACATTTTTTCAAGTTTGGGTTTTTTATGTTGATCTTTTCCAAATTTGAACATTTTTTTAATTCCAATATTATTTCAATCTAAACATCTTTTAACCTGAATAGTTTTCTCGTTTGATTTTTAAAAAAGTTTGATAATATCTGAGATTTTAAACATTTTTAAAAAATAGACAAAAAATGGAAAAATAAATAAAGAGATATGTAGTTGTTAGGGGGCATGTTCCACGTGGCCCATGATTGCAGCGCTGCAGGCGGCGCCCAGCTCCTCAAGTGGTGTTATACACCGACCCAGTCGGCTGTTACAAGTTGCCACACACCCTAAGATGGGTATTGGGTCGGCCCATCGTTGTTTTTTTTTCTTTTTTCTTTTTTCTTTTTTCTCTTTTTTGTTTTTATTCTGTTTTATCCTATTTTTGTGTTTCTTAAAATTCTCAAATTTTCTAATCTGAACATTGTTTTTAAAAACTAAACTTTTTTCAAAATTTGAACATTTTTGAATCTGAAAATATTTTTAGTTTAAAATATCGAATTTAATAATTTTTATATATGAACATTTTCTAAATATGATCATTTTTGAATATGAAATTTTTTATATTCTAACATTTTAGAATTTTAATATTTTAATATTTAACAATTTAAATATTTTTGAATCCTAATGATTTTTTAATGTTAACTTGTTTCAAATCAAAATAAAAATAAACAAAAAAATGAAAAAAGAAATAAACGGAATAAACGAAAATAAGGTACTTGGGCCAGACCCACACCCGCGGCGGGGTGTGCAGTGCTTGTTAAGCACCAACTTAATCGGTGTATAGGATTCTCGCCGCTTGCTATTTGGGCGACACAGGCAATGGTTGTTTTTTTTGGAAGTTTCTACGCGGTTTTTTCTTATTTTTTTGTTTCTTCGGTCCCCCCTGGACTTTTTAAACACTTTCAAATTTGAATTTTTTTTTCTGTTTTTTCCCTTTTTCTAAATTTTTTGAAATTATTTTAAATATGTGTAAAAAATATTGAGCAAATATTTTTGTCAAATTTTTTTTAGACAAAAAAGATTATGTGCAAAAAAAAATTGGTATTTTTAAATATTTGTTTGAACAATAAATTTTAAAAGTAGTTTTTAGTTTGAACATTTTCCAAATCTGATTAATTCTTTGCTAAAAAACCTTAAATTTTAAATTTTGAAGTTTTTCAAAATAAAAAAAGAGAAAAGGGAAATCTAGGGAAATTTTACCTGGGTCGGCCCACCAGGAAGCGGGCGCGGTGGAGCCGTGTGTGCGGCGGTTCTGCATGCACTTAAGCGGCATATAGGCCCTCCCCACGAGGGGGTAAATAGCAGCCAGCCCTCAGATGTCCGAGCAAGGTATGAGTGTGTTATCTTTCACCTTCCGGTCCCTACGGGTGGCAATTCCGATACATCGACTAGGTTGACCGTAACTGCGCGCGCACACCTCCCGCGCACGGTATGGGCCAGCCTGATCCGCCCAGTTCGTTGTTTATTTCTGTTTTCTGTTTATTTTTCATTTTTTTTCTTTCCTTTTTCTTTTCTATTTCTTTTTTGTTTCTTTTTATGTTTTGTTTGTTTTTCTCTTTTTTGGTTTTTGTTTCTTTTTGGTTTCTTTTTCTTTTTGTTCAAATTTGAAAAGTTCAAAACTAAAAATTGTTTAAATATGAAATTTGTTCATATTCAAAAAAGGTTCAATTTTTAAAATTGTTTGACTTAAAAACTTGTTCATATTCGAAAAAATATAAAATAGGGAAATGTTCATGCACAAAACATATTATTTTTTTGGATTTTTCTCAGATTTTTGAAAATGATCAAATTCGAAACTTCTGAAATTTTTAAAAAGTATAGTTTTTTAAAAGGATTAGATTTCTTTTTTGAAATTTTCAACACGCAAAAAAAAAGAATAGAAACAGCAAAAACATAGAAAAACAAATAAAAATAAAGAAAGAGAAGATACTTGCTCTTGTTGGGTCGCGACCCAACTAAGCGACGCGGGGGGTGCGACGCCCGGTCGATCCGCTGACCAGGTCGGCATAGAGGGCAGATCCTATACACCGTATAGCGATCGCTGCATACCCTCTGTGGGGCATGGGCCTAGCCTATATATCGCCTTTGGACTTTCCCTTTGTTGTTTTTTTTCAGTTTTCTAGTGGTTTTTCGATTTTTCTTTATGTTTTCCTTTTATTTTTATTTTTCTGTGTTTCTTTTTCTTGTTTTATTTTTCCACCGCGTACCCTCTGTGGGGCACGGGCCTAGCCCATATATCGCCTTTGGTCTTTCCCTTTGATGTTGGTTTTTT
The DNA here is from genome assembly GCF_022539505.1 of Lolium rigidum. Lineage (NCBI taxonomy): Eukaryota > Viridiplantae > Streptophyta > Magnoliopsida > Poales > Poaceae > Lolium > Lolium rigidum. Next base: position 56,513,189 of record NC_061510.1, on the reverse strand, counting down.
TTGTTTTTTCAGTTTTCTAGTGGTTTTTCGATTTTTTTTATGTTTTCCTTTTTGTTTTTTGTGTTTCTATTACTTGTTTTATTTTCTGTTCAAAAATACTTTTCAAAAAAAATTAAATTAGAAAAATGTGCAAGTTTTAAAAAAATGTTCATATCCGAAATTTGAATGAATTTTGATTTTTTTAAAATTTGACCGAATTTCAAAATTTGAACAGATTTCGAAATTTGATCTTAATGGGCCGCGGCCCAATTAACAGCCGCTGGGTCGGAGGGGTGTGCGGCACCACGTTTGTGCCGACCCAGTCGCCATATAGCGCCTCTCGCATAGAGGAGCTGCCCTGACAGGCAGGGGATGTAAGGAGAGCGCCCATCGATCGCTTATTAGCCATGGTTTGTAGGCATCGTACGCACGGGCGTCGAGTTGGGCTTGGCCCATCTAATTCGTATGAATTTTTCGATTGTTTCTTTGGTGTCTTAAGATGTTCTAGATTTGAAAAAATTACATATTTCAAAATATTCAAAACAAGAAATCTTCAAATTTGAAACTTTCTCAAATTTGAATTTTTCTTAGATTCGAAATTTGCTCACATTCAAAATTTGCTAAACTTTAAAATTTGCTTGATTTAAAAGTTCCACAAATTTTTTTGTTCAAATTTTTTTTGCTCCAAATAGTTTTTATTCAAAAACGTTTTTGCAAAAAATTAATTTTTCAAAAACGTTCAAAAAAATTGGTCATTTTTTTGTTCAAAAAAATAAATATTTATATTTTAAAATATTTGAGAAAAAAATAAAAAATCAATCAGAAAAAGAAGAAACAGAAAAAAGAAAAAGCACAAAAGGAAAAACGAAATCGAAAAAATCGAAGAACCAGAAAAAAAAACAAAAACCGTGCGTATACAAAAGGAAAACCCACGCTAATGGGCCGTTGCCCATGTCGCCCCGTTAGCGAACGCCTTTTCCTATTCATCACCCGCGGGTGATAGCTACAAACCATCACCCGCGGGGTTTGACCCGCGGGAGTGTTTGGGTCGCGGCCCATTAACATGAAGGGGGCCTGTAGGCCTCGGTTTTTCTGATTTTCGTCCAGTTTTTTATGGTTTTTCTTGGGGTTTGGTTTTTCGAAGAATTTTTTCTGTTTTTTCTTTTTTAACAAAGTTTAAAGTGGAGCAAAATTTAAAGTTAAGCAAATTTCAAATTCGAACAAATTTCAAAGTAAGCAAATTTTTAATCTTAGCAAATTTCAAATCTGAGCAAATTTTCTAAGCAAATTTCAAATCTAGACAATTTTGAAATCTAAGCAAATTTTCGAATCTAGAAAATTTTAAAATAACCAAACTAATGGGCCAGACCCATTAACAATTTCCCCTATAAACCATCGTTAAAGGGTGATGGTTAGCATCACCCTTAGCGAGCGAACAGGGCCTATTCCCCACCGGTAACGTATGATGTATAGGATTTGCCGACGGGAGACACAATCCCACACGCGCATCTGGGCCTTGTCCAGGTATGGCCTTTTTTTCTATGCAGAGCAAATAGAAGGCGATTTGCCAAAAGTGAAAGAAAAGCACAGACTGACCCTCCGGCGAAACTATTTCACTTATCTAACCCTTTTGTGTGGCGCCCCTGCTGCCGGCGCCACAAACCCATCCGACGTGGCCCGTCGACGCTGAGCTGGCGAGCCGATCCGACGTGGCAGCATGTGTGGCGCCGCTCTCGCCGGCGCCACACTTTGAAAGTGTGGCGCCCGTGGCAAGGGCGCCACACATGCACTTAAGTTTGGCCGCGCGCGCGCCCCCAGCCCGACCTAGTCTTCTTTCTTCCTCTCAAGTTCTTCCTTCTCCCTCTTCCGCACCGTCCTTACCGCCTCCTCCCAAACGGACTCCTCCTTCTCATTGCCCTCCCATGCCCCCTTCCCCTTGGTGGGTTGAGTTGCCATAGCTGTAAACCAAATTGAAAAACCAAAGTTAGTCATGGAATATGAAAATAGAAAGTACAATGCAATTAGTAACTTGGAGACACATACGGATAAGGCCCCGCTAGGTATCGTAGCATACTAGTACCCGACGGCCACCATGCCGACCTCTACTAAGCCCTACATGAATCATTGGTTGCCTTGGACCTTGTCGCCATTGTGGTTGATGCCTTGAGGCTTGTTGCCTTGGACCTTGTTGCGTAGGAGCTTGTTGCCGTGGGGCTTGTTGCCTTGGAGCTTGTTGACTTGGAGCTTGTTGCCGTTGGGCTTGTGTGCTTGGAGCTTGTTGGCTTGGAGGAGGTTGACGCGGTTGGCTTGGAGGAGGTTGACGCGGTTGGCTTGGAGCTTGTTGCTTGGGGTTTGTTGGCTTGGGGTTTGTTGGCTTCGAGGTTGATTTGAAGCTTGTTTGCTACTTGATGCTTGACTTATGGTAGCATCATTGCCCTTTGATTTTTTGCCGGATGTGCACTTCCTTTTATTGTGGCCCTTACTATTGCATGATCCACAATTAGTTGGCTCACGAGCTTCTTTGAATAACCTGTTTCCCGAATGACCCCATCTATCCATATCTCCGTGATACCTCTTTGTCTTTCTTCTTCCACGTTTCACAACCTTCTATTCCGGATCTGGCCAAACTTGCACTCCATGATACTCCGGCCATTGTGATTGATCCAAGTAAGGAGAAAACCTTGGAGCCCATGTCCTCTTTGTGGCTTCAATTGAGAACTCGGACTCCCGAACGGTGAGCGGGTTGTTGTAGTCGACACGTCTAGTGCGTGCCGCTGTTAGCAAGTGGGAGCAAGCCAAATGAAGCAAAGAGGGCCTCCTACATGTGCATTCACATGTCTTTAGGGACACACGGAAAGCCCGGCCTCCGTGTTGGACACCACCTTGTGTTGTGCCTCCCGGTTCATTCACTTGGTAAACCCAGTCAACATTGTCATAACATGTAGCCGTTTGGGAGTCCGCCTTCCTCGCCTGAAAATCCATGAACTCTTGAACCTTCGTTGGGAACTCGCAATTCATAGCAATTTCCTTCTCCGTTTCATCGGTGTAGTTCTGGAAATAGACATTCAACTTCTCGAATGTGTATTGAATGATTGCCGTCACGGGCAATTGTAATATCCCAAGTTTAGAGATGATCGAGGGGTAGATTTTAGAAAGGGATGTGCATTGCATTGTAAATTACGGGGAAATTTCGCGCTTTTAAAACAAAACTGCATCGAAGGGGGACAGGTTTCTCTCTCGACACCTTACAGGGTTAGGGTTTCGAGAGTGCGATGAACTTGTTCCTACTTATCTAAATTAGGGTTTTGAGAAGAGAGAAGTGGAATTGCATTGAAATCATAATGTTGCATGATTGAATTACAAGTTAAGTTGTATGATTGAATTCAAATCAAATTTGAATTTGAATTTCAAATTCAAACATCAAATGATCATCACATAATTCAAATTTGAGATAATTTCACAAACAATTATCATTAAGCAAGAATATAAGTAATACAACAATTAAATTAAGCTCATTAAGGAAAACTTGAGCTTTATTGATAATCACACACATAATACATTGTCTTTACAATATTCAGATTTGAATTATGGAATTACAACACATTACAAGAATTGAATAAATAGAAAAAGAAAAAGGAAAATTACAAGGATTTAAATGACCTAAACTACATTGTGATCTTCATGAATTCTTTAAGATCTTGAGTTCATCTTGAGCATCAACTTGATCCCTGCACACAAACACAAAACCAAACAAGGAATTAAGCCAAGTGGCAAAGCCACTTGGCAGGTTAGAAGAAAACTGGAATAGAGGGGATATGATCAAGCTGCCGAGCTGATCTCTCCACAGCACAAGTCCCAAGCTGGACTTGCACACACACACAACCAGGTAGCACACAAGGCAGTGTGCATGTGTAACACACACACAGTGAGTCACCATGGTAAGATGTGGTGCTGTCGACCAAACAAGCCATGGCTGGCCATATAAAAGCTTTTCACAGCCAAACCCTAGCCACTTGATTCATCCATCGACAGAATTGCTCTGGTAAGCCACCAAGAACACCAAGAACACCAAGAACAGCTAGAACAGATAGAACAGCTTCACTGTTCAATCTGCTCCATAACACCACAGAATCCAACCAAGCTTCAGGAGCTCACCAGGTGGAGCAGGGCAAGCAAATTAACCAACAGATCAACACAGAAGCAACACCTCTACACCAACAGCAAATTCTAGGAGCTGGAGTGAGGTATACCAAGCATCATGAACAAACCAGATGGTTTTGTTCATATATAAGCATATGCATCAATCACACATAATCAAAAGGGTGTGATACCCAAGTTGTGTCATCATCCGGCTACTAAGCCATATGGTGCAAGCAAGAGCAAGTAAGGCCACCGGTAAATCATCTAAAGGGAACAACGAGCTATGACAATCAATGCATAACCGAAGAAATCCAAACAAGAGATGAGAGCACAAGCTAGCCTAGCTACACACTTAGCACCTACAGCTAGTTTGACCATCAGACTTAGACAAATCATTGTCTATTTGATTTCAACATCAAGAGCTACTGGCAATCCCATAAATGGATCAACCAGAAAGCATCTAGTGAGCCACAGTAAGCCAACACTGGTGGGAGCCACCCTAACAGCAAGAAATTACTGTCAGGGTTACCTCAACCACACAACCAATCCAAACAACTAAGCCTTACACATGCATCATCACCCAAATGGGTTCAGAGTGGGCTAGGGTCCCCAACAATTGTTGGCATCCCTCTAGCCCAAGCACATCAAGTGATATGATCATCACTGTATCACAGTTCACATCATTTATCCAAATAACAAGGCAAATTAAGCAGATAAATGAAACAGATAAGCTAACGATGCACGTGGTCTTGCGGATGATCCAAGGGATCATTGCACTACGATCACCGATGCTTGGACAAGCACCAGCACACCCAGACTAAGTCTGTAGGAGGCACAAATAGCACTGAATGAGCATCAGTGAGTCACAGAGAGGGGCACCCACTAATTCACAAACCAGAAATGACCAGATGATCATCAGGGCTTGCTATAGCATGCCAATACATATTTGAGCATCACTGATCAGCAAAGCATAGTACCAGATAATTAAATAGCCACACATAATCCACTGTTGCTTCACAGATAACCAAATGAATAATCATATGATTGTATCCGTAAGCACATCCAAGGTTGGATGAACCACTGGATCATGATAAACAAGTAAAGCACCTAGTGCTCATCACCGAATCATACCAAGTAAGCCAACAACGAATGCTCGGATGAGCATGCTCATAAATTTGAGCACAAGAACTAGCCACAGAAGCTCAGGCACTTGCAAATTTGCAAGAATTGCATACTGCAGCTAAGCCATTGAAGCATATATGAATACACATGAGTGTTAGACAAGCATAGAAACAAGAACAGAGGCACAGGGAAGAAATTCTAGCAAGTAAAGCAAGCTTTCACATGCACATAGCTTAGCAATCTTGCACAGCAGCACAAGCAGCACATCAACGATCAAGCAAGACACGCAAGCACAGAGCAGACAGCAAGCAAGCCAGCCATAGAGCAGCATAGGCACCAGGAACAGCAAGCCATGGCTAGAGCTACTGGAGGGAGGAAGAAGAACTAGCACACGAGAGAGAGGGAGAGATGGCGAACGTACCAGGGTCGAGCAGGCAGACCACCATGGCGGCCACGGCGGCACACGTCAGGGCGCGGCGGCGCCAGGCCAAGCCAGGCCATGGCGGCGCCACAGCACCACCCCACCATGGCAGCACAGCCACGGCGGCGCCATCACGCCAGGAGCTCTGGGAGCCGCGGGATCAAGCGGATCCCGAACCCTAGCCATGGCGAAGAGGATCGATGACGAGCGGGGGACGGCGTCTGCTCCAGAACGACGCGGATGGAAGGGATCGCCGTCACAAGGCGATTCGATTGCGCCCCATGGCGAGGGCCATGGCGGCGGGAGACCGCCGGAATCGGCCGGCGACGGTGAGGGCGACGCAGTTCGCCAGAGGGAGAAGGGGATTAGGGTTAGGTCGAGCGGCGCGAGGTGGAGAGTGAGCGAGCGACCGCTCGGGTCGGTTGGACCCGAGCTGGTCTAGCCCAACCCACTGGGCTCCACTGACAGGTGGGCCCAGGGGCAATTGTGACTTTTCACAATCTAACTAAAAACCAGAAACTTTGAAATTTAATAGAAAATTGATAAAAGCTCTAAAAAAATAATTAAAAATATGAAAATTGATCAGTATAAAATTCTCTATTTAAATAAAATATCAAAGAGAATTTTTAGAGATAATTAAGAATAAGTCTTAATTTGATGATTTAAATAATAAATTTAAATCACACATATTATTTTCAATAATGAAAATAAGTCCATTAATGAAATTGGACTTTAAAAACACCTTGACAATATTTCAAGGTTGTATTTACCCTAAATCAAGTATCTCCAAGTTGTTCTTAGTATTAACCTCTTACATAAAATAACAACGACATCGGAAGGGGGGAACAAACCCTAAAAACCGGAATCATGCATAATTGCTTCTTTAACCATTGCCCTTATCGGACAATGATGCTATTTTTCAGAGACAGAGGACAAGGGTCAGTCCACACCATCCAACTGCAAAACTTTGCAGTGTTCGAGCAAGTTCATCACTTGCTCATGTCATTTGAGTATTTCTATCAAATTACTTGCAAAGTACTATGATTATCACTATTGCATAAAAACCAAAACCACTACTTTCATAACTATGAATATGACTATGTGGTGGGCAATGGAACCATGGATTGTGTGGATATGGTGGAGGTTCCATTGCAAGGGTTTATATCCATCTAGGATTAAACAACAAATGTCGCCAGTGATTCTTGTGCCGTAATACCCGTGTTAACCATAAGATCCGGAGTGGGACGGAGTAGTCAAAAGTGTTTCCACCTCTCGTTCATCAACGGATGCGCTTACCGTAGTAGTTGTATCTGGCGGAACAACCGGAGGGTGGGGATCCCATTCTAATTCCCCACGGTAATGCTTTGCATACCGTAGCAGGTGTGTCTTGCGGAACAACCGGAGGGTGGGGATCCCATTCTAATTCCCCATGGTAATGCGGTCTATGATGGGTTGCAGCTACCGACGTAGGAGTGTATGGTAGAGCCCAGCACTGACGTCGTGGTCGGGGTCCACCTTGAAATCTACAGGAATAATGGGACCGGCGTGGACCCAGGGTCGGGGCATGCAAAAAAGGGTGGGTGTTCGAGGTAGCGGAGGAACATGATTGGCTAGACCTTATACCGGGCCTCACACCGAAGGAAGTGTGGACGGGAAAGCTGCCCGGTTGGCACCAAGGTTAAGATCTCTTATGGGTAAAGCGACACACCTCTGCGAGTGTAAAGAACCGTGACCTGTCACTCCTCGTTCCGGATAAGGAATCTGCGAACGCGGCCGGAAAGGAGCTCCATGAAGTTCTAGTAAACCGGTGAAGGCCGACGGACATAGCTCTTTGGAATAAAAGCAATCTCTTGAAGAAATATTTATCAAAACTTGCATTGGTATTAGACTTTCGGTCTAATATCGTAGCTAGTGCATTAAACACCTCTTATCTATAATGAACTTGTTGAGTACGCTCGTACTCATCCCAATCTTAAATCCCTTGCTTAGATTGTCTGAATCGTCTGGAGGAGGACTACGACAACAATGAAGGAGCCGAGATCATCGGCTACGAAGAACCAGACCTCTCTGGAGGTATCGAAGGCGTAGACTATCTCATAGTCTACGGGACCGGGGAGGCTTCCGGAGGAGACCAAGCCTAGAAGCATCAAGTAGTAGTAGTAGCCGAGCAGCCCGAACTCTTAATATTTAGCTGCTCGAGAGAATAAATGTACAACTTAATGAGACATCTATATTGTAAGCTAAGTTGGGTTCGCCTCGAACCCAGGAGTATTCCTCTTAGGACCCAAGAGGAGCTCCGAGACGATATGTGTATGATTATTGTAATATTAAATGAAGGAGTTATGGACCTGCTATGTTCGTTGTACTACTCGAGGGATGTAATATTTGCGGAATGGTACTTCGTGAATGTTATATCAACGACTGGCATACTACAACATGCGGTGGTATGCGGGGTCACCACGGCTTGGTATCGAGCAAAAGCTTTGACCTTAGGTTGGAACCTAGTAAATGGGACCGAACGTTAGGAGTCAAATAGGACTAGTAAAGAATTCTCTAAAAATATGGTGTATATTCAATTGAGAATACAACAATCATATCTTTTAGTGCGATAATTCTTTATTATCTCTATTATGATGCATTATTACTAATCTTATAATCTTTCTATTTCTACAGCCAACATGGCAAGTTCACGCCTGGGAAGAAACGTGAAAGTGATGGATTCCACACTGAGCGAATATGAAGGAGGACTTGCAGATATTCTACGAGCCATGTTACTTGAATTTGGGTGTGATCCCCAGATCCAAGTAAAGAAATACATGTACTACGATGGTACTCGTATTGGCCAAGTGTAGGGTAGGACTCGCGACTTCCCGAATCTTTGGGAATGAGCGTAGTAATGCCAGCAGGGGAAGCCCGAACTATCAACACAGCCTACCATATAGCCGTTATGAGAGCCATAACCGACATTCGGGAGCATAAGACGAAAGAGCTTATGGGTTCCGAATTCACCCACATTCCTCATAATCAGGAGGAAGAGGATCCCATGCTTAACCACTACAAATATGCAAAACGCAAACCAATAGCAGCTGCAAAATACATGGATAATAGCCGCAACTTTATATCATTGCTCTTTCAGTTGAACCATCATCTGACGGGAGCAATTGATACGATGCTAGAGGAGTTTACTGAACCCAAGGAGGAGACTAGGGGAAAGAACCTATGGAGAATGTGGTGCACACACCAGTTTACTCAGCTGGTGACTACATTAGTATTGATCCTCTTGAGCGTGAACCTACACCTGTTACACCTGGGAACTATCTGGGTAGTTCCTATGGGGGATATGAGGGTGGAGAGGAATCCGGAAACAATCAGCGTTCCGTGACTCCTATAGAAAATTCCACGGGTTGGTGTTGGGGATCTGATACGGGAACTCATAGTACTTCTGTGTATTATGATGGAGAGATGAATGAGGACGCCACAACCCAGAACCAGAGTTATCCTAGTAATGAAGGAGTTGATGGAGGATATCCGACACAGGTTGAGTCGGATACGAATGTTGGAAACACCTATGGTGGAGCTACAGGGGAGTACACCCGATGGGTGGACTATGATGCACTTAATGACCAATTTGTGAACACTGATTTCTCCCTAGGATCATCATCTGATTCTGACTACCAGCCGACGGGGAGACCTTATGTTCCAGGGTCTATCAGGAGGACGACATGTTCGACCGGATGGAAGCCTGGGATGTACCGGGAGTGAAGATCGACTAGAGTCCACCAAGGGAGGCGAGGCTATAATACACAAGTACCACGTGTATTATAGTATGTAATATTTGTAGAAATTTGTACATATACTTTAATAAGTGAGTTTGCATACTCACATTGACTTGAGTATTGTAATAAGACCACTTAAGTATGTATATACATGGTATATGTTTTGTATGATTTGGATTTGCTTCTTGATTTCCATTGCGTGACTAGTTCTGTGCACAAAGTTGAGCTCGTAAAACTTGCGCATGGAGTAATTATGAGTATCATCTTGTGTTGCGTAACTAGGGGGTTATGTCGGGAACGTTAGGAGAGGAGACCGAAGCGCAGCGCATGGAGCGCGAAGCAAAGCAAAGGAAGAGGTCGATGAAGCAGCCGAGAATCGGTTCCACCACCACCACCACCCATGACATAGCAGAATTTCGTCCAGTACATGCAGCTGGTGGAGGAAAGACAACGAGTAACGTTGGAGCAGCAGAACAAATTCTTTCAGGAGCTGCTGCAACAGAACCGGGTAGAGAGACCCGAGAATCCGGGAGTCACCTTAGCTGACTTCCAGAACACCAAGCCTATATCTTTCGCTTACGCGCCCGAGCCAATGGACGCGGAGGATTGGCTTATGGACACTGAGCGAAAGCTCAATACTGTTGGTTGCAACGACCAGGAGAAGGTCCGTTATGCTACCCATCTGTTGTGTGGACCCGCCGCATCATGGTGGGACAACATAGTAGCCGTTTACCCGGCTGGAAAAGTATTCACATGGGAAGAGTTTGCAAGGAAGTTCAGGGAATCCAATGTCCCAGAGAGTATAGTGGAACTGAAGCGTCGAGAATTTGAAAGTCTCGAGCAGAAGGACAAGGCCATCCTGACCTATGTTAGGGAATTCTCAAAACTGTCCCGTTATGCGGTTGAAGAAGTCAACACCGAGGACAAGAAAAAGAAAAGGTTTCTGAGGGGGTTAAGTCCCCAGTTCAAGGTACAGCTCCGTATGATGAGAGCAACAGAGTTCCAAGAGTTGGTGGATGCAGCCATCACTCTGGAAGATGATTTCAAACAACTGCAAGAGGAAAAGAGGAAAAAGGCCAAGTTTGAGCCTAAGAGGTTTGTTAGCAACAAGCCCAACACCAGCTTGAGTTTCAAGCCAAGATACAACAACAACAACAACAACAACAACAACAACAACAACAACAACAACAACAACAACAACAACAACAACAACTACTACTACTACTACGGTAGTAGGAAGAACCAAGCATTCCAGACTGCAAATCAAATAGTTTGCAGAAGTTGTGGATTCAAAGGGCATTTTGCCAAGGATTGCAAGAAGCCAAAGATCATATGCTTTGGTTGTCGTCAGGAGGGGCACATGCTGAAGGACTGCCCCAAGAAAAATAATTGAGGAGGTCAGTCAGGAGGAGGAGGAAATCGTGGAGGAAACACTGGAGGGAACTGGAGGAATAAGAAGCCCTTCGGCAAGCTGAACTGCACTAGTCTGGAGGAGGTGGTCAACTCCGATCAGGCGGTGATAGGTACGCTCCAGATACTCACTCATCCTGGCAAAGTACTTTTTGATATCGGTGCAACTACATCATTCATTTCTCAACAATTCATCATCAAACATGGGATTAGTTGCACTAAGTTAGATACACCCATAACTATACTTTCCGCGGGGGGAACGATAGTAGTAACCCATACCAAACAAAAACAAGTCATCATGATCAATAAGTGCGCGCGTTTGACGCGGACCTGTTCATTTTACCGATGAAGGACATTGATGTCATTCTTGGTATGAACTGGTTAGAAGCTAATGGAGCATTGATCGACTGTGTGAACAAGACAGTATCCTTGAAAAGCCCCGATGGAAGTAGAATGATCTACCAAGGCGACAAACATACACAGATTGAAGTGGAGCTACAGTTGAACAGCATGAAGGAGGTAAAGTTAGAGGATATACCTGTAGTGAATGAATTCCAGGATGTATTTCCTGCGGAATTACCAGGTATGCCACCAGATAGGGAGATAGAATTCACTATCGATCTAATTCCAGGAACAGCTCCGATTGCTAAAGCACCATATAAGATGGGGCCCAAGGAGTTGAAAGAACTTAAGGAGCAATTGGATGACTTGGAACAGAAAGGATTCATACAAGAAAGTGTTTCACCATGGGGATCACCTGTGATATTCGTGGATAAAAGAGATGGAGGAAGAAGGATGTGTGGAGACTACAGGAATCTGAACAACGTCACAATCAAGAACAAGTATCCACTTCCAAGAATCCAAGATCTATTCGATCAAGTTAGAGGCGCGGGAGTATTTTCCAAAATTGATCTGAGATCCGGATATCACCAGATTAAGATCAAGAAGGAAGACGTTCCGAAAACTGCCTTTGTTTCAAGGTATGGACATCATGAATACCTTGTAGTGCCTTTTGGATTAACTAATGCCCCAGCAATTTTCATGAATCTCATGAATAATATTTTCATGCCATATCTAGACAAGTTTGTCATCGTATTCATTGATGATATCTTGATCTATTCCAAAGACAAAGCTGAACATGCTGAACATCTGAGGTTAGTGTTGCAAACACTAAGGGAACATCAACTCTATGCCAAATTTAGCAAGTGTGAATTTTGGCTAGATCAAGTGGAATTTCTTGGTCATGTCATTAGCAAAGATGGAATCGATGTTAACCCGAGCAAGGTAGCAGCAGTTCTAGAATGGGAAGCACCCAAGACTATCAAGGAAATCCGAGGATTCCTAGGAATGGCAGGATATTATCGGAGATTCATTGAAGGATTCTCCAAGATAGCAGGACCAATGACAAAGCTGTTAAGAAAGAACACACCATTCGTGTGGTCAGAGGAGTGTGAGAAGAGTTTTCAAACTCTGAAGGAGAAACTCACCACGGCACCGGTGTTAGCGGTTCCGGAAGTTGGCAAGGATTACACCGTGTACTCGTGACGCATCCAAGCATGGATTGGGTTGCGTACTCATGCAAGATCGGAAAGTGATATCTTATGGATCGAGGCAACTCGGACCTCATGAAGTGAATTATCCAACACATGACTTGGAATTAGCGACGAGCTTGTATTTGCACTCAAAACTTGGAGACATTTTCTCTATGGAGCCAAGTGTGAGCTCTGTACAGATTATAAGAGTCTCAAATACTTCTTTACTCAGAAGGAACTCAACATGAGGCAGAAAAGATGGCTAGAATTAATCAAGGATTATGATTTGATAATCAATTATACTCCAGGAAAGGCCAATGTTGTAGCAGATGCCTTGAGTAGGAAGAGCACCGGAGGAGTGGAACAAGAAATATCACCGGAGTTGAGGAAGGAAATAAGTCAAGCCCAAATACAACTTTGGGAGAAGGAAGCTCATGAAGGACTATCGGCTTTGCAAGTAGCCGATGAGCTAAATGTTAACCTGAAAAATGAGATAATGATGGGTCAGCTGGATGATCCATTCATCGTGGAGGAGATGAGAAGAATAGATGAGGGGAGACCATCAGAATTTCACCGTGGAGAATCGGGATCATTATGGTTCCAGAAAAGAATTTGCGTTCCGGATATCACTGAAATCAAGGAAGTAATACTCCGGGAAGCCCATCAAACCCCATACTCCATTCATCCGGGTAGTACAAAGATGTACATGAACCTAAAGGAGTTATTCTGGTGGAATAACATGAAGAGATAAATAGCACAATACGTGGCGAAATGCCACACCTGCCAAAGAGTGAAGGCTGAACATCAGAGTCCGGCAGGGAAGTTACAACCTTTACCCATTCCAGAATGGAAATGGGAGGAGATAGGAATGGATTTCATCACCGGACTACCCATGACTAATAAAAAGAAGGACATGATATGGGTAATCGTGGATCGGTTGACGAAAAGTGCACACTTCTTAGCGGTAAATCAGCAGGATAAAGGAGAGAAACTCATCGATCTTTACATCAAAGAGATCGTGAGTAAACATGGAGTGCCCAAGAAGATCGTGTCGGATAGAGGATCCGTGTTCACGTCAGCATTTTGGAAGCAACTACACGAAGCTTTAGGATCCAAGTTGGATTATAGCACCGCCTATCATCCTCAGACCGGTGGACAAACAGAAAGAACTAACCAGATCCTAGAGGATATGCTTAGGGCTTGTGCCCTAGACTTCGGAGGATCATGGGAGGAGCACTTACCACTAGCAGAGTTTTCATACAATAATAGCTATCAAAGCAGCATCAAGATGGCACCGTTTGAAGCTTTGTATGGAAGAAAGTGTAGATCACCGATATGTTGGTATGAAGCCGGAGCAAGCAAAGAGTTCAACCCTGATTATGTCAAGGAAAAGCAACAAACCATTGACATTATCAGGGATAGGCTCAAGATAGCCCGAAGCCAGACGAGAAAAGTTATGCCGATCAAAAGAGGAGAACATGGGAGCCACGAGTTGGAGACATGGTATACCTTAAGGTGAGCCCGATGAAAGGACTTCAGAGGTTTGGAGTGAAAGGAAAGCTAAGCCCTAGGTACATCGGACCTTTCAAGATTCTGAGCCAAAACCGAGGGTTAGCCTTTGAATTGGAACTACCGGGAAGGTTATCTCAGGTTCACAATGTATTTCATGTGTCGCAACTCAGAAAATGCTTGAAGACCCCAGATGAACCAGTATCTCATGAAGAGCTCGAGTTACAACCAGATTTGACATACATCGAGAAGCCAGTGAAAATTCTCGAGGAAAACTGGAAACAACTCAGGAATCGAGCTATAAAGTATTGCAAGTTACAATGGAAGCATCATCCCGAGAGGGAAGCCACCTGGGAAAAGGAGGAAGACCTGAGGAAAACATACCCCGAACTTTTCAGGTATTACAACCACAACTTCGGGACGAAGTTTTCTTTAAGGGGGAAAGGCTGTAATATCCCAGGTTTAGAGATGATCGAGGGGTAGATTTTAGAAAGGGGTGTGCATTGCATTGTAAATTACGGGGAAATTTCGCGCTTTTAAAACAAAACTGCATCGAAGGGGGACAGGTTTCTCTCTCGACACCTTACAGGGTTAGGGTTTCGAGAGTGCGATGAACTTGTTCCTACTTATCTAAATTAGGGTTTTGAGAAGAGAGAAGTGGAATTGCATTGAAATCATAATGTTGCATGATTGAATTACAAGTTAAGTTGTATGATTGAATTCAAACCAAATTTGAATTTGAATTTCAAATTCAAACATTAAATGATCATCACATAATTCAAATTTGAGATAATTTCACAAACAATTATCATTAAGCAAGAATATAAGTAATACAACAATTAAATTAAGCTCATTAAGGAAAACTTGAGCTTTATTGATAATCACACACATAATACATTGTCTTTACAATATTCAGATTTGAATTATGGAATTACAACACATTACAAGAATTGAATAAATAGAAAAAGAAAAAGGAAAATTACAAGGATTTAAATGACCTAAACTACATTGTGATCTTCATGAATTCTTTAAGATCTTGAGTTCATCTTGAGCATCAACTTGATCCCTGCACACAAACACAAAACCAAACAAGGAATTAAGCCAAGTGGCAAAGCCACTTGGCGAGTTAGAAGAAAACTGGAATAGAGGGGATATGATCAAGCTGCCGAGCTGATCTCTCCACAGCACAAGTCCCAAGCTGGACTTGCACACACACACAACCAGGTAGCACACAAGGCAGTGTGCATGTGTAACACACACACACAGTGAGTCACCATGGTAAGATGTGGTGCTGTCGACCAAACAAGCCATGGCTGGCCATATAAAAGCTTTTCACAGCCAAACCCTAGCCACTTGATTCATCCATCGACAGAATTGCTCTGGTAAGCCACCAAGAACACCAAGAACACCAAGAACGGCTAGAACGGATAGAACTGACTTCACCGTTCAATCTGCTCCATAACACCACGTGAATCCAACCAAGCTTCAGGAGCTCACCAGGTGGAGCAGGGCAAGCAAATTAACCAACGAGATCAACACGAAGCAACACCTCTACACCAACAGCAAATTCTAGGAGCTGGAGTGAGGTATACCAAGCATCATGAACAAACCAGATGGTTTTGTTCATATATAAGCATATGCATCAATCACACATAATCAAAAGGGTGTGATACCCAAGTTGTGTCATCATCTGGCTACTAAGCCATATGGTGCAAGCAAGAGCAGTAAGGCCACTGGTAAATCATCTAAAGGGAACAACAGCTATGACAATCAATGCATAACTGAAGAAATCCAGCAAGAGATGAGAGCACAAGCTAGCCTAGCTACACAATTAGCACCTACAGCTAGTTTGACCATCAGACTTAGACAAATCATTGTATATTTGATTTCAACATCAAGAGCTACTGGCAATCCCATAAATGGATCAACCAGAAAGCATCTAGTGAGCCACAGTAAGCCAACACTGGTGGGAGCCACCCTAACAGCAAGAAATTACTGTCAGGGTTACCTCAACCACACAACCAATCCAAACGACTAAGCCTTACACATGCATCATCACCCAAATGGGTTCAGAGTGGGCTAGGGTCCCCAACAATTGTTGGCATCCCTCTAGCCCAAGCACATCAAGTGATATGATCATCACTGTATCACAGTTCACATCATTTATCCAAATAACAAGGCAAATTAAGCAGATAAATGAAACAGATAAGCTACTGATGCACAGGGTCTTGCAGATGATCCAAGGGATCATTGCACATAGTCACTGTTGCTTGGACAAGCACCAGCACACCCAGACTAAGTCTGTAGGAGGCACAAATAGCACTGAATGAGCATCAGTGAGTCACAGAGAGGGGCACCCACTAATTCACAAACCAGAAATGACCAGATGATCATCAGGGCTTGCTATAGCATGCCAATACATATTTGAGCATCACTGATCAGCAAAGCATAGTACCAGATAATTAAATAGCCACACATAATCCACTGTTGCTTCACAGATAACCAAATGAATAATCATATGATTGTATCCAGAAGCACATCCAAGGTTGGATGAACCACTGGATCATGATAAACAAGTAAAGCACCTAGTGCTCATCACTGAATCATACCAGTAAGCCAACAGCAATGCTCAGATGAGCATGCTCATAAATTTGAGCACAAGAACTAGCCACAGAAGCTCAGGCACTTGCAAATTTGCAAGAATTGCATACTGCAACTAAGCCATTGAAGCATATATGAATACACATGAGTGTCAGACAAGCATAGAAACAAGAACAGAAGCACAGGGAAGAAATTCTAGCAAGTAAAGCAAGCTTTCACAGGCACATAGCTTAGCAATCTTGCACAGCAGCACAAGCAGCACATCAGCATCAGCAGCACACGCAGCACAGCAGCAGCGCAGCAGCAGCAAGCCAGCCATAGAGCAGCATAGGCACCAGGAACAGCAAGCCATTGCTAGAGCTACTGGAGGGAGGAAGAAGAACTAGCACACGAGAGAGAGGGAGAGATGGCGAACGTACCAGGGTCGAGCAGGCAGACCACCATGGCGGCCACGGCGGCACACGCCAGGGCGCGGTGGCGCCAGGCCAAGCCAAGCCATGGCGGCGCCACAGCACCACCCCACCATGGCAGCACAGCCACGGCGGCGCCATCACGCCAGGAGCTCTGGGAGCCGCGGGATCAAGCGGATCCCGAACCCTAGCCATGGCGGAGAGGATCGATGACGAGCGGGGGACGGCGTCTGCTCCAGAACGACGTGGATGGAAGGGATCGCTGTCACCAGGCGATTCGATTGCGCCCCATGGCGAGGGCCATGGCGGCCGGAGATCGCCGGAATCGGCTGGCGACGGTGAGGGCGACGCAGTTCGCCAGAGGGAGAAGGGGATTAGGGTTAGGTCGAGCGGCGCGAGGTGGAGAGTGAGCGAGCGACCGCTCGGGTCGGTTGGACCCGAGCTGGTCTAGCCCAACCCACTGGGCTCCACTCGAAGGTGGGCCCAGGGGCAATTGTGACTTTTCACAATCTAACTAAAAACCAGAAACTTTGAAATTTAATAGAAAATTGATAAAAGCTCTAAAAAAATAATTAAAAATATGAAAATTGATCGAGTATAAAATTCTCTATTTAAATAAAATATCAAAGAGAATTTTTAGAGATAATTAAGAATAAGTCTTAATTTGATGATTTAAATAATAAATTTAAATCACACATATTATTTTCAATAATGAAAATAAGTCCATTAATGAAATTGGACTTTAAAAACACCTTGACAATATTTCAAGGTTGTATTTACCCTAAATCAAGTATCTCCAAGTTGTTCTTAGTATTAACCTCTTACATAAAATAAGAACGACATCGGAAGGGGGGAACAAACCCTAAAAACTGGAATCATGCATAATTGCTTCTTTAACCATTTCCCTTATCGGACAATGATGCTATTTTTCAGAGACAGAGGACAAGGGTCAGTCCACACCATCCAACTGCAAAACTTTGCAGTGTTCAGGCAAGTTCATCACTTGCTCATGTCATTTGAGTATTTCTATCAAATTACTTGCAAAGTACTACAATTATCACTATTGCATAAAAACCAAAACCACTACTTTCATAACTATGAATATGACTATGTGGTGGGAAATGGAACCATGGATTGTGTGGATATGGTGGAGGTTCCATTGCAAGGGTTTATATCCATCTAGGATTAAACAACAAATGTCGCCAGTGATTCTTGTGCCGTAATACCCGTGTTAACCATAAGATCCGGAGTGGGACGGAGTAGTCAAAAGTGTTTCCACCTCTCGTTCATCAACGGATGCGCTTACCGTAGCAGTTGTATCTGGCGGAACAACCGGAGGGTGGGGAACCCATTCTAATTCCCCACGGTAATGCTTTGCATACCGTAGCAGTTGTGTCTTGCAGAACAACCGGAGGGTGGGGATCCCATTCTAATTCCCCACGGTAATGCGGTCTATGATGGGTTGCAGCTACCGACGTAGGAGTGTATGGTAGAGCCCAGCACTGACGTCGTGGTTGGGGTCCACCTTGAAATCTACAGGAATAATGGGACCGGCGTGGACCCAGGGTCGGGGCATGCAAAAAAGGGTGGGTGTTAGAGGTAGCGGAGGAACATGATTGGCTAGACCTTATACCGGGCCTCACACCGAAGGAAGTGTGGACGGGAAAGCTGCCCGGTTGGCACCAAGGTTAAGATCTCTTATGGGTAAAGCAACACACCTCCGCGAGTGTAAAGAAGCTGTGACTCGTCACTCCTCGTTTCGGGATAAGGAGCTGCGAACGCGGCCGGAAAGGAGCTCCATGAAGTTCTAGTAAACCGGTGAAGGCTGACGGACATAGCTCTTTGGAATAAAAGCAATCTCTTGAAGAAATATTTATCAAAACTTGCATTGGTATTAGACTTTCTGGTCTAATATCGTAGCTAGTGCATTAAACACCTCTTATCTATAATGAACTTGTTGAGTACGCTCGTACTCATCCCAATCTTAAATCCCTTGCTTAGATTGTCTGAATCGTCTGGAGGAGGACTACGACAACAATGAAGGAGCCGAGATCATCGGCTACGAAGAACCAGACCTCTCTGGAGGTATCGAAGGCGTAGACTATCTCATAGTCTACGGGACCGGGGAGGCTTCCGGAGGAGACCAAGCCTAGAAGCATCAAGTAGTAGTAGTAGCCGAGCAGCCCGAACTCTTAATATTTAGCTGCTCGAGAGAATAAATGTACAACTTAATGAGACATCTATATTGTAAGCTAAGTTGGGTTCGCCTCGAACCCAGGAGTATTCCTCTTAGGACCCAAGAGGAGCTCCAAGATGATATGTGTATGATTATTGTAATATTAAATGAAGGAGTTATGGACCTGCTATGTTCTGTTGTACTACTCTGAGGGATGTAATATTTGCGGAATGGTACTTCGTGAATGTTATATCAACGATTGGCATACTACAACATGCAGTGATATGCAGGGTCACCACAGCAATGCACAGACACCCTTCAACACACTGTTGAAGCACTCGGCCATGTTGCTTGTCATTTGGCCATATCTCCTCCCATCCTCATCATATGCTCTTGCCCACTTTGAGTTAAATATGAGGTGTCTATGAAGAAACTCTTGACCACCCGCGTTGAGGTCTTTGTGCTTCAGCAAGCCGTTGTATAGGTTTGCGAAGCGGCGCTCAGAGTAAGCGAGGCAACAATCTTGAAGAAGGTCAGACAACTCTTTGCTCTTGCATGCCCGGTAGAATTTGCACAAAAATGCCTCATGCACCATCAGTGATGCAAGGGAGCATGCCCGGGAATTGCAAGCTCTACCGCATTAAGAATTCCTTGATGACGATCGGAGATGACACACACTTCCTTTGAGGGTGTTATGACCCTCATCCTCAATATATGGAAAAACCATTCCCAGTTATCATTGTTCTCAATCTCTACCAATGCAAAAGCCAGTGGTACTAAACGGTTGCTCGCATCACTTGCTATTGCCACCAATAGTGTGCCCTTGTACTGCCCGGTCAAGAAGGTACCATCCACGGCTATGACGGGCCTACAATGTTCGAATGCCCTCGTGCATTGCTCGAATGACCAAAATGCACGGTGAAATACCCTCATACTGTGTTTGGATGCATAGAAACTGGGCATGGAATTGAATTGGACTAAAATTCCAAATCTAAGGTGGAAATGAATTGGCTCCTAATTCAATTCGGTTGTTTGGATGTGTTTGGAAATTGTTGTTGGAATTAAAGGGTGTAAGCAATTCCAAAAGCTGTTTGGATGAAAAACTATGGAACTTGGAATTTCTCCACAAGCAGCCGGTGGAACGAAGCTAGTAGGGCACCCATCCCCTGCGTGCTCGAGCTAGAGCCTCCGCCATGGCTCGAGCAGGTGGTGGCCAGAATCCCATCACAGCGGCGGCCACCAAGTGGAGCGTCGGGGCAGGCCGGCGTCGGCCAGATCTCCTCCAGGACGCGGCGGCGGCTGCAGGGCCGCGCACGTGACAGTTGCAGGGACGCGGCAGCCACTAAGTGGAGTGTCGGGGCAGGCCGGCATCGGCCAGATCTCCTCCATGACGCGGCGGCGGCGGCTGCAGGGCCGCGCGCGCGACGGTTGCAGGGATGCGGCGGCGGCGCCTGCCGCGGCCGAGACCGAGCGGGCGGGTGGCGAGAGGAGCAGTGGGGTGGAGGGAGGCAGGGGCACCGGCCGGAGCACGCGGCGGAGGGAGGCGGGGGCACATGCTGGCGGGGGAGGGAGGCGGGGCTCACGCCGGCGGGAGAGGGAGGCGGGCTCACGCCGGGTGAGGATGGAGACGGGAGCGAAGGGATAGGCTGCGCGTTTCCGAGCCTTTCCGAGGGTGAGACCTCGGAAAGTTTTGTGGGCTGTTTGCACGCGAGGTGGGGGGCTCGGAATTTGATTGGGCTTTCCACGTATCAATTCAACGCGCAGACCAAACGGCAGAATTTGCGGAATCGGCCCAAATTCCAATTCCATGCTCAGTTTCTATGCATCCAAACACAGCATCACTCTTTTACCATCATGCAATGTCATTTTGGTTGCGGAAGGCTCCACCACATGCACCATGCCCGGGTTAGTTGCGGCCATCGCTAACAACAACCTAGGGACTCGGTTGTATGCTTCCTCCCAATCACCGTACAACATCTTAAATGCGGCTTGTTTGGCCTTCCATGCCTTCCCGTACTTGACGTCGTAGGCAAACCGGGATTTGACCGTATCTTGCACG